>NW_025222928.1:5536786-5594252 GCF_014066325.1 Apis laboriosa | reverse complement strand
TCTCTCTCTCTCTCTCTCTCTCTCTCTCTCTCTCAATTTTTCACATCATCTATATATACACTTTCCTCTATCCGTTTCCTCCTGCTCACGTATTCGCTTCTATCGTTAATTCGCGAAAAACGTTGGACAGGAATGTTCGTCATCGTGGTTGGAACAGCTGGCATCGCGGATCTGGACGGTTCTTCTTGGTCTTGCGCTCAGTTTCTGCGCGATTCGAGGCTCCGCCGCCGCTGGGCGCAGTGAGTGTTTGCAGTCCACTCGAAACCAGTCCCGAACGAGCTGGCGCGCGCGCGCGCGACAGAGACGGAGATAGGCGGAGGGACGAGGATGGAATAGAGACAGACGGACAAAGCCGTGGAGTAGACGCTCTGGCATCGAGGCGGGAGGCTAGGAACGAAGCTTAATTTGTCTAACGAGGGGCCTCTGCACCTGTCATCTGGACGAAGATATGGACGAACGGACGTAGACCAACCCTCTCCTCTCCTCCACCTCCTCTTCCTCCTACTCCTTCTTCTTCTAGTTTCATCCCTTAGGAAGCATTTGCTTGCCTGCCTTCCTGCTTGCTTGCTTGCTTGCTTGCTTGCTTTCTTGCTTGCTTCCTGGCTGACTGACTCTCTTTACTTTGACCGCTTACTCGATTCGCTTGCACTATAATGTATGCTTGACCATGATTCATTAGGAAGATCCACGGGATTTAGTCTCATACGAGATGATCTTGGTGGATCGATGGAGGATCAACTTGGTCTTCGTTTCGAGTATCGTAAGAAATGTTGCATCGAAAGAATGTTGTTTAAGATTCGATGACTTTGTGAACGGAATATTTTGTACGACAATAGTCGAAGAGTAATTCTTTATTCGATACAAATTTTTCTTTCTATCTTGATCTTAACTCAATAATAGTTCAAATCGAATATATTAGATTTTTCTTTGTTCGTAGAAGATTTAAATAGACGAAGAAGACTATTAATTTTTCTTTGAAATAGATCAATAATTAAGAATTAGATTAAGAATAGATTAAGATATCTTGATCTTAACTCAATAATAGTTCAAACCTAATCCAACATATTAGATTTTTTTTTTGTTCTTGTAGAAAATTTAAATAAACGAAAAAGACGATTAATTTTTCTTTGAAAGACATCTTGATTTTAATTCAATAATAGTTCAAACCTAATCGAACATATTAGATTTTTCTTTTGTTCGTAGAAGATTTAAATAGACGAAGAAGACTATTAATTTTTCTTTGAAATAGATTGTTAAGACATCTTGATTTTAACTCAATAATAGTTCAAATCTAATTAAACATATTAGATTTTTTTTTTTGTTCTTGTAGAAAATTTAAATAAACGAAGAAGACGATTAATTTTTCTTTGAAATAGATCGTTAAGACATCTTGATTTTAACTCAATAATAGTTCAAACCTAATCGAACATATTAGATTTTTCTTTTGTTGAAGATTTAAATAGACGAAGAATACGATTAATTTTTCTTTGAAAGACATTTTGATCTTAACTCAATAATAGTTCAAACCTAATCGAACATATTAGATTTTTCTTTTGTTCGTAGAAGATTTAAATAGACGAAGAAGACGATTAATTTTTCTTTGAAATAGATTGCTAAGACATCTTGATCTTAATAATAGTTCAAATCTAATCAAACATATTAGATTTTTTTTTGTTTTTGTAGAAAATTTAAATAAACGAAGAAGACGATTAATTTTTCTTTGAAAGATCTTGATCTTAACTCTATAATAGTTCAAACCTAATCGAACATATTAGATTTTTTTTCTTTTGTTCTTGTAGAAGATTTAAATAAACGAAAAAGACGATTAATTTTTCTTTGAAAGACATCTTGATCTTAACTCAATAATAATTCAAACCTAATCGAACATATTAGATTTTTTTTCTTTTGTTCTTGTAGAAGATTTAAATAAACGAAGAAGACTATTAATTTTTCTTTGAAATAGATCGTTAAGACACTTGGTGAAACTATTTGCGAACGATGACGAGAATGCAAGACCGGAGGTGTCGATTCCGTAAAGATGAATTACGATCGTTGGAAGTTGACAGTTCCAGGAGGCGTGATCGGGGGGTGGGTGCACGCGCGACAAGAAATTCTCCGCGCGTGACCGTAAAAACAAAACGTTGTTACACGGTGTGTGATTGATTTACCGAGGGGTGTAAACGCCAGGCACACGCGCGACCTCCTCGTTCCGGACCCTTCGGCCAGGAACTACCGTTTACATTCACTATCCCCACACTGAAGAAGCAACTCTAATTTTCTCGTTAACGCGTTTAATTTTCGTATATCAAGTAGATTTTCAACGCTCAACTCATCAAGTAATTGATCCAATTATTTCTACTGGATAAAATCCATCTCGTTTTATAACACTTTAAAAAAAAAATTTTATCTATATATTATTTTCTCGAAGAAGAAGAAACTCTATTAAAATAAATTCATTAACACTTTTGATAAACTCTCGATAAAATTCTCGATAAAATTTCGACGTTCGAAATTGTCAAACCAAAAAAAAAAAAAAAAAGAAAAAATCTTCCATCCATCCATCCATCCATGAAATCCGTATATAAATACAAACGCAGACGCTTTAGAGCTCCCATTAGATCCCCGGTAGACTCGACGACGAGTCGTTTCCTCGGGCTGGCGTACCGCCACAAGTCCCCGGTAGTGTAACGTCGACAACGGGGAACGATAACGAATCGCTGGCACAAAGCGATAGTCGGCCTGTTCGCCTTTGTAATCTCAGCCAGACAGATCGACACGTAGGGGTGGCGGAGAGGGAGAGGACGGACCCGTGAAAGGCCGGGGGGCAGAGGCTCTCGTTTCGACGACGGTAGCGACAACGGCGATGATGGTTGACGGTGGTGGTGGTGATGGTGATGGTGGTGGTACATCCACTAATTGGATAATTACGGAGTGCACCGCGTTTGTTTTATAATTGGGCGAAAACCGTGGAACCGTTGGTTCCACCTCGACGTGCCAAACAACGAAACGTCCGGAGTCACGCTCTACGTGACGAACTACCCTCGAAGCTAATCCGGGACCGGAACCCCCTCGGCTCGCCGAACCCCTTTGCACGCTCCCGCCTCTGACCCCTGATTTCCAGCTTCGTCCACATCCCTCTTACACCGTTCTCTCCCCTCCTCGCCAACCGCCAAGCAAACGGAATCAATTCTCCACCCTCGTTGTTCCTCGATGTCTCACGCTCGCAGATTTTGAAACGAAAAAAAAAAAAAAAATTTCTTGCATTTGTCATCAAACCATTGGGCTGATGGGCGGATGTTGACGGAGATCGAGGCCTTTAATTGGGACCCTAATCGATTCTCGCAATTTTCGGCAAAACCGTTTCTCGGTGATTTTTAATATGAGTTTAATATGGAGAAGAAAAATCATCGTTCTTTTTTTTTTTTTTTTTNTTTTTTTTTTTTTTTTTTTTTTTTCTTTTCGCTATTGCGTGTACGCGAGGAACGAGGGAAGGAATGGGTCGTAGATTTTTGAGATAGATTTTGTATTAAATTTTTAACCATGACTTTCAGGTATAATTTCTTGGAAAGAAATTATGTCGATTGTAATGTTTGCGAGCAAAAATGAGGATCAATTTTTTGATGAGAAAGTAAGTTGAATAGTGCAATTTTATATCTATATTTTATTTCGTCTTATTTCTTTATTCCTATTTTACTGTATAAATTTTTTTTTTAATAATTTTTTTAATAATTCAAGAAAAAGTATGAAAATATATTTAATTGTAAGTTATAGAAAGTAATTTATTGAATAGAATTGGAATTGAAATGGAATATCGAATGTAATTATATCTTATATAAAAAAATTATAAAAAAATCAATTTAATATTATTTTCACGTTTATAATTATCTTTAAGGAAAAAGATAGATTATTGTTAAGGAAAAATAAACTGGAAATGAGTTAAAATGATAAAAAATATGCGCGAAATATGAAATAAATATACAAGCATAAAAAACGGAGACATCGCCATAATTTCCGATAAGAGGAAAATAATCAATTCCTCATATGCACTTTTCATTCGACAATCGAATTCAATAATTCAATGCTTCTAAAAAACATGATATTTGAAAAATCAATAATTTTGAATTCATCTTAACTTAATTCGTGACAACTGATTTATTTTCTAACATAAACTTATGTTATGTCTATTACTTTTCTTTTTATTTAATTTTTGTTTAAATATCAACTAATATTTTAAGATCGATAAATTAACTTTAAAATATTGAAATATACAGTGACTTACCGTGATGCTGTGAATATAATGTTTGTGGTATTGGTATTGGGTTGTATGATGGTGGCACTCTATTATGGTTCGTATAATGCCTATAAATAAAAAATACATATATTTAATATTACTAAATTGATTAAAAAAAAAAAAAAAAAAAAAAAAAAAAAAATAGCATAAAAATTTTGTCGTTATAACTTACCCAAGTATTCTTTTGCCCGCCTCAGTTAATGAAGCTATTTGTGTCGAAGAAGTGAAACCAATTTGTGGTTTCCAAGTATTTCCAGTGTTACGATTCATTTGATCAAAATCTTGAGGTTTCAAAACTTTTGGTGGTTCTCTAACACCCTTCAATTTTTTCGCAGGGAAAATAAAATTACTACTATATTTTGGATCTCTGAATTTAATACTGTAACAGAAAAAAAATAAATTTATATTTTTATTTTAGAAATAAATAAATTAAAAGAGAATCTAATATATTTTATATATACCAATACACTTTATTATTCCTAATTGGTAATAATCCGTTTATAGGCGAAGGTAAAGTAGCTCCGTCTCCGACACAATCTTCTGTCAATAAAACCGTACCTCGCATACCATCTATACATATTGAAGTTTCTGCATCGGATCGTACATGATTCGTATAAAGTCCCTTCATAAAATTATAACCACTATTACCGAGTCCTATATATAATCGATCGTCTCCTCGAACATTTCGTATTTCTAAAATTATCAATATAAATTTTATACCATAAATATTAAAGAAATTATATATTTACAAAATTGTTGATAATAAAAATTAGCATACTTTCTGCTTCTGTCAAACAATCGTAATATGGCTCTAGTGCCTTGAATAAACGTTTTTCATCCACAAAAGGAAGTAAAGCTACTCCTTGCCAAGCAAATTTTTTACCATTTAAATCAATTTTAAAATCTTCTGGATAAAAATCAATAATTGGTGATTTCTAAATAAAGTTATAAAATTATTAAAATTAAAATATTGATAAATATCATCAAAGTTATTTTTTTATTTTATTTATACACGCGCAAATTTCTACTCACTGGATCACTCATTAATTTTGCCCACGGTGCAGGAACGTGTTTACTACTAGCCGCTGGAAATACACCCATCAATTGTTCTAATGGACGGAACTAAAATGTTCAAAAGAAAAATAATAAATTTCGTTGTAATATAATTTATTAATTATTCGATTTATCTCTTCAAATATTTACTGGTATAGTTCCTTTTTCAAATTCGGTAGAAAGACCACCAATATTGATGAAATCGCTAGCAAATGGAGCATAATGATATGGAAAATACCATTTCCATGAAGCACAACCTTGATAATAATATCGTAAAACCCAACACAAACCACGCACATATTGCAATGCCACATTATTTCTGTAGGTAAATGAATAAAATTTAAAATTCAAATTTTATTGAATATAATATAATTATATCATGAAGTGTTCTCACCTGAATGCCAAATTATCAGGAGAAACATCAAATTTTGATTCATAATAACGATCTTTAAAACCATCTTCCCATAATCTAACTTCATCGTGAGATTGATCATCATCTGAATCATCTTCAAGTACTTCACTTTTTCGTTTTCGTTCATGATCAGTCGAATTCTATAAATAATCGATATATAAATATAATATATAAATATGTATAAAAAATATACACAAAAATAA
This sequence comes from Apis laboriosa, assembly GCF_014066325.1. Lineage (NCBI taxonomy): Eukaryota > Metazoa > Arthropoda > Insecta > Hymenoptera > Apidae > Apis > Apis laboriosa. The sequence goes on along the minus strand of NW_025222928.1, from coordinate 5,588,293 downwards.
AAATAGAAATATAGATCATACTTCAGGACGTATCATACTTTCTAACATCTCCTTAGCATTTCCTTTTTCACTTGTATGATAATTTTGACCATGAATACGCATTTGGTAAGCTTCATAACGTGCATTTTGTACCGGTTTAATATGTTCACCAATACGCTGTAACAAAGATGTAATATCATTAAAATTGAAAATCGTTTATAAATATTAAGAAAAACGTACCGTCGGTGCAAATTGTCCCGTAGGAATCCATTTTGGTTTATTATTACTGATTCCCAATAATCTTCTTTTTTTATCTTTTTCACGTTGTTTATAGGCTAATTCATTCTGTTGTCTTTTCTTGAAAATTTCATCTTCAACATCGCCTAATTCAGACATTATAAGTTGAACTCTGTCTAAATTAACATCTCCACTATCTGTTAAAAATCCCTATAATTAATAATAAAAATTATTATTATTAAATATTTCTCATTTCTTTGTTTAATGTATATATATATATATTATAACTGATTTTTATTAGATTTTAGAATTTTTATTCATTTATTATATTATTGATTTCATATTTTAAAAATAAAAATTTTCAAAAACAAAAAAATAATCATAAAATTTTACATAATTATATAAAACATTATTTCTTTATTTTTATCTTTAATATACATTACGTACTCCTGTTTTATATACTGTTTTTTTATATAAATTAACAAGTCTATCTATTGCCCCTTCTCTAATTTCCAAAGATGGAAGGTGAGGAAGAAAATCGTTTCCTACGAAGAAACACATGAACACCCAATCATCGATAACTCGCTCGAAATCGTATTTAAATGGTAGATTAGGCATTTGCAATTCTCTTTCTAAATATTCTCTGAGTACATTTAATCGCACAAATATATACTGGCATTCAGATCCAAAAGTATTCGCTTCTTCCCTCTGATTAGGCTCTGCACCCGTACATTCCTGCATTTCATGTCCTAATTGACCACATATATCACATGGTTTTGGTTTATTTGGCTTAAACTCTTCACGAATAATAGTAAAATTAGGTTCATGAGTTGCAAGACCCAACATAATTAAATCAGCATCAGCTCCACATAAAACGTGTTGTGTATTAGGATCATGATCAGGTTGTGCTTTTATATATAAATAAAAAAATTTTAAATTTAATTTTTCACATGATATAATAATACCTTAAATATGTAATTGTTTACTTCTTGTTTACCTCTTTGTCTACGTATAAAATCCATTATTTTATGTTCTCCTTCTCCTGGCACATTTGCATCACTCAAAATTACTTTTATATTTCTCCATCCAGGATCATTGTTTAAACGGTCATGTATATAATAATGCAAACATTTTGATAATCTTGCCATAAATGGTGTACCCTAAAATTGAATTAATTATATACAAAATTGTTTTTTGTATATAAAATTTAGTAATGAAATTTTATATAAACCGGTGTAATGCAATTGCTATCAAAATGCTCTTCTTTTGGTTTTTCAGGAGGTAAAGATGCTCCTTTAAGAGATAATTCAGAACGTATTCTTTTTATTTCGTTAATTTTTTCACTTGCTTCTTTTGATGCTCTAAATCGTCTTGATCTTTGTTGATTCATTTTTGCTCTAGGTGCCTGAGAATATAACACATATATAATTACTTTTATAATCAGTAATAAAATTAGATTCTAATAATCAGATAAACACTTACAACTCCATCAATTGCCATGTAAAGTAATTTTCTTGGTCTTACAATGCGAAATAAACGGTCAATGCATTCAAAAATAGCTTCCATCATTTCATCCTCATTTTGTGGTGCAGGTCTTAAAAAATATTTATTATTACATAGTAATTTAATTATCTTATAACTTAATAATTATTTCTTCAAATATTTACCTATCTTCAGGATGAGTACAAGGATGTATAATGCCATTCATATCAAGGTATAAGTTATCAAATTCTATTCCATTTGGATTTGGTTCTGCCGAATTCACTGGTACTCGTATACCATTCGTAGTTATCGGCTATAAAATCATATTATTTCATATAGATATTATAAGAAAAATATTCTTCGTCCACATAAATAATCTAACCTACCTTCTGCTCGATACATTCTACTATTACAGAAGGGTATTTTCGACTCAACCATCTAAAAAATGCTGGTACACCCATTTTCTATTATTAATTCGTATTTCTCTAAACGACTTATTTTTTTTTTTTAATCGTTTTCAAAAATTTGTTGATAAATGAAACGAGTACAACTGTTTTAATCGTACACTCATATTTAACCTATAACATAGATTTATAGATTAAACTTAGTACACAATCTCAACTTGTGTGCTGCCATCTTTAGTAATTTTATAGCCATAATAGATAATTACTTTATTTAAATTGTAAATAATAATAAAGCTAGATGCATAGAAAGTTGGTTTCGTATAACATTTTAATTAATTAAATTTATTGATTGTATTTATAAGTATAAATTTTGATAAAAAAATATAAAATGATTAATATAAAAATTAAATAATTATTTTACTTTACCACTCCCCATATTTTGTCAGTTACTCATGATAAGTGCGAAAAAAAGCGAATATAGTTATAGGTAAATGTATTTAATAAAATAGTATTGAATATTATAATTTTTTTTTTTTTTTGTATTTTCTATTAAAAATACATTTAATTTAAATAAATGTAATTATATTATTTTAAAAAATATTCAATTCAATTTAATTGTAATTTTATTTCTATAACTAGGTAAGTAAATTTTAATTGTTTTTTAGTATAGTTGTTCAAATAAGATTACTTGCTTATTAAATATAATTTTTTAAATAAAAAATAATTTTTCAGTAGTTATAAAATATAAAAAAAATAATATTCAATATGAAAGAAGAAAATATTTTATATGGGCCATCATTATCTGATGTGAAATTTAAAAATATATCATTAGGACAATTGATTTTAAATCAATTAAATATTCGTGATTCTTGGATAGCACAAGTAATAATCTTTTTTCTTTTTATTAAAATTTATATAGAAATAATGTATCTACTTTATATTAGTTAAAATAACTTTAATTTTTTCAGATAGATGCTTATACAGGAAAAACACAAACATTTAAAGAAATCTTAGAAATTAGTCGAAAATTAGCAATTGCTCTTAGTAAAGAAGGATTAAGAAAAGATGATCGAATAGCTATATGTAGTGAAAACAATCTAGAATTTTGTTTAATAGTATGTGCTGCATTTTATTTAGGTGTTACTGTTTGCCCATTGAATCCACTTTATACAGAAAGAGAATTAAAACATGCATTAAATATATCTAAACCAAAATACATTTTTATATCGATATTTGGAGCAAAAAATATATATAAAATTATACCTCAATTATTCTGGTTGCCAAAACTTATAATATTAACGGAATCTACAAATAATAAATTACCAAGTATTAATAGTCTAACATCAAACATAATCATTGATAATAACTTTCATGCCTGTTCAGTAAATGTTAATGATCATGTGGCAGTTATTTCATGTTCCAGTGGCACTACAGGATTGCCAAAAGGAGTGATGTTAACGGATAAAAATTTTTTGTCTGTAATAAAAAATCTTGCAGCTGTATCGCCTAATATTTTAAATACCAATACAACAAGTTTAGCCTTATTGCCCTTTTTCCATGTGTATTCCTTTTCTGTAATGTTAGTAGGACTTATTTTTGGAAATAAAAGTATTATTCTCCCACGTTTTGAAGAAAAAATGTTCTTACATGCCATAGAAAAATACAAAATTGAGCATATAACTGTTGTACCACCACTCATGGTATTTTTAGCAAAACATCCAATTGTAGATAAATACAATTTATCTAGCATTAAAGAGATTTGGTAAATTAAAAAAAAAAAATTTTATTAGAAAAAGATTTTTAATTTTATCAAAAATCATTCATATCTTTTATTAGGTGTGGTGCAGCACCTCTATCTGAGGAAATTGCAAAAATGGTTGCAAAAAGATTAAATGTACCAATAATAAAGCAAGGATATGGATTAACAGAAACTACATTGGCTGTTATGAACTCACCTGATAATAATACAGAATATAAAAGTGTAGGAACGTTAGTTCCAGGAATAGCAGGTAAGTTACTAAAAATTTGTTTTATAAATTTTATCTTAATGAACATTAATCATTTATCTTTATGAACCTTTTTCTTATATTTAGCAAAAGTAATACCAATCAATGGAGATAAATCAAATAAACCTCTAGGACCACATAATATTGGTGAATTATGCTTCAAAGGAGATTTAATAATGAAAGGATATTGTGATAATGAACAGGCTACAGCAATAACAATTGATAAAGATGGCTGGTTACATTCAGGAGATATAGGATATTATGATGAACAGGGTTATTTCTATATAGTAGATCGTTTGAAAGAACTCATTAAATACAAGGGATTTCAAGTTCCACCTGCTGAATTAGAAGCAATATTATTAACATGTCCTGAAATTAAAGATGCAGCAGTTATTGGATTACCACATGAAGAAGCAGGAGAACTACCGACTGCTTTTATTGTTAAACAAAAAGGATCTAATATAACGGCGGAAGATATTATTAAATTCGTAAATGGTAAATTATTAATCATTTAATTAATAATTCTTTATGTTTAATTAATGAAATATATTACAGAACGAGTATCGAGTCATAAACGACTTCGAGGTGGCATAAAATTCATTGAAAATGTTCCAAGAACTGCGTCAGGAAAAATTTTGCGTCGAGTATTACGTGATACGCTCAAATCAAAATTATAAAATATCAGCAAAAAAACATGAAATATTATCAATTTAAACATATTCTTTGTTTATATTTATATTCGTTTTAAAGAGGCTCAAAAGATGTTATAAGTATAAATAATTACTAAAATAATTCAAAAATTTCTATCAGAACATATTTCTTATAAACAATGATCGAGTTTTTACTAATATTTTATAATTTTTTTAGTTTATTTCATAAAAAGTTTGAAATATAAAAAAAAAATTACATGTTTTCTATTCTAGTCATATTAATAGAATATTTTGATATCTGATCTCCTATTTAAATATATATTAAATATTTTCTGTAAAATTATATACATTATTGTTCTAATTTTTGCTTTAGTTCGTATGGTATATTATTCAAATACCATTGGTGATTTTGACCAGGTGCAGTAGCTAATACACCTCTTTCATTAGAATATGTTGTTTCTGCATTATAAGAATAGAACTCTCCATAAATATCAGTTAATGTACCACCAATAGCATGAAGAATAGCTTCAGGGGCACAAGTATCCCATCTTTTACAACCATTACTAGCAAATACATAAGCATGAGCTTTCCCTTCCATTAAAAGTATTACCTATTGAAAAAAAATAAAAATACTAAAATTATTTAGAAAATAATAATTCATTCATGCAAAATTTTATATTATTCTAATTACTTTATATCCAGCACCACCAACATGTAAAACTTCATCAGGAGATAAAGCATTTATAGCTGCTTGAACATTACTGTTTGAATGTGAACTGAAAAAATATGTTTATAATTTTCTCTTTAAAATTTAATTAACTTAATTATTTTAAAATAAAATTATACCTTGTGGTTGTAACTATTATTTTTCCATGTGGTGGAGCAATTGGTGCAAACCCACCAAATCCTACACCATTAATACCCCAAAGAGTACGTCCTAGTATTTCATTCTCATTATTTTTGTAATATGGTTGATGAATTACACCTCCAATTGCTCTATGTCCAATTGCCACTCCTACTAATACTGTAACATGTTCTACAAGGCCTTGTGCATATTCTGATGTTCCTAAAAATATTAACTTGAGTTAATATATTTTACAAATAAAATATATTTACATAATATAATTGAAATAAATAATATATACAAATACCATCTAATGGATCTACCCAAATACACACATCTTTAGGATCTATATTTTCCAAATGGGTTGGTAATTTTAATTGTAACATTTCTTGATCTGCATCAGTTACAATCCAATCATATGGTATATCACAGTTTGATGGTTCCTCTTCACCAATAATAGTAATATTTGGAAACTGTTGACTTAATGAAGCAATAATACACCTTTGAGCACAACGATCAGCTTCAGTTTGTAAATCATTTTTGCCCTTTTCTATTATATTTAAACTTCCATGAGTCATAACATCTCTTATGATTTTACCTGCTCTTACAGTAGCAGATACAGAAGTGGCCATTATTCGAGATAATAAACAAGCACTTTGGGCCATTTTATAATTTATTCCTGTGATATTAAATATTTACACTATTTTTCTTAACAAGAGTCACTAAATCTTTCACTTACAATTCTTCAAATATATTTCACACATGATTATTCTAGATCATAGGCACTATGAAAAAATTATAACAAAAAGCTTAGAAAGTAATATTTATTTTCAAGGTTATATTAAGTAATACAAGAAAATAAAATATCATAAACTTCTTTCTAAAGCTACATATTAACTTTTTAATATTTTAGTAAGTTAAATAATAATAATTTCTTTATATTTATATTTGTTAAATATTGAAAGCAATGTAAATGAAATTTCTAATAATAAATATATGAAATGAAGTGCATTCAATATTTTTTTAAATTATATCTCTAGATAGTAATTACTATAATATTTCAAGAAATCATAATTTTTATAAATTTCTATAATAAATATATAAAAAAAATTAAATAAAAATGTTGAAAATATTTAACTTTATTTCGAATAAAAATATAAATTTTGATTTAAAAATTACATTATAAAATGTAAAATTAGCTTAATTAGTTTTTCTGTTATATATAGGATCAAAAAATTAATATTAATAATATTTAATATTGATTAATATAATATCATTATTTTTAAATTATAAAATAAAAAATAAAAATAAAAATTAAATTTATAATTATATGTAAAATTAATAATAATTACTTAATAATTCGTAATATCAATTAAAAAATTAATGAACAATTATAACGAATTGCATCACTATTCACATAATAATTCAAACATTTAACTAAATACTATATATCAATATATATAATAAATTAAAATTATATAAAGAATCATTTTTATACTTTAGTATTATAGATTTGATTATTTTGTATCATTGTTTTAAAATCACATACATTATGTATATAAATTTTAATTATAATAAAAAATAAAAAATAATGATTGCTTTATATATATATAAATATATAATATATATATATAAATATTTATATATATATGCTATATGTATATTTTTTCTCAAATAATAATATAATAACATAATTTGAAATACCTACTAAAGTGAATTTCAAACTTTATTATCGAATTTTATATCAAATTGTGAAGCTTATAAGAATAACCTTAAAAATATTTTAAAATATAACATTTATTATAAAACAAGATAATAAATAGAATATTAATGACAAATTAATAATATTATCAATTATCTTTATGTTACGAATTACTAAGTTATATAATAATGTTATTTTTTATTTTACAAAAAAATATATTTCGTATTCAAGTTTGCAATTATCATATTGTGGTACAAAATCATCAGATAATACAAATTATTTAAATATTATAAAAAATAATCAAATTTCACTATCTTCTGAATATTTACAAAATATTAATCTTGTATTTAGATGGAAAACTATACAACGTTATTTAAACTTATCTTCAAATAATAATGATCCATTTTTAATAAATGACAAAGTAAGCAATAACTTCGCTACATTAATTAAAGATGATTTATTGTTAAATATGTCTTATGTTGTTGAATTAAATCCAGGATTTGGTTTATTAACAAAAGATTTATTAGAAGCTGGTATAAAATGCATACATTTATATGAAAATCGTAACATATTTTATTTTAAATTACTTGATTTACAAAAAATCTTTCCTAATCAAATTACTATAAGTAAAACAAATTTTCTTAAACTATCCAAGTTGTTATATGTACCTAATAAATTAAAAGAATTTAATAAATTATTTAATAATGTATCCAAAAAAAAATGGGAAGAAGAAAGTTATATGCAAATAATTGGAATATTAATTAATTCTCAGTTTATAAGACATATAATATTAAGTATAATATTTCAAACAGGCATTATGATAAATGGAAGAGTAATTTTTTATTTTGCATTACCACCATCTATATGGCATGTTAGTATTCATTTTATATATTCAATATATACAATATTTAATATTTTTTTACTTAATTATAAGTCAAATAACTATAATAATAATTATTATTGAAACATTACATTAATTATCAATATACTGTATTTTTAGAAGTTAATATATCGGAATAAAGGAAGTTTAGTTACTTATATCATGTTTAATACATTATTTAATTATAAAATATTTGGGACATTAGATAATAAAGGATTTTTATCATATCAAAGAAAAAAAAAATTAAAGAAAAACTATAAAAATAAAGAAATTGATGATTTTTTTTATGTTGTTAAATTAGAACCAAAACCTGATATTTTTACATTATTTGGTGAAAAAGAACATATAATCAATTTTTGGCATTTTGTTCGACATAATTTTTATAAACCTTCATCAAGAATAATACCAACTTTGGAGTGAGTATAAATGTATTAGAATTAATATTTGCTCAAAATTTCTATTAAAATATATTATATAATATATAAATATTTTTTCTATTAAAATTTTTTCAGGAAAATAATTCCTGGATGTGGCATAAGATTAATAAAAGAAAAAAATTATAATATATTCACTGAATTTTGCCAGTTAAATGTAAATGAAGTTTTTAATCTTTATATGGATTTTAAATCTTGGCCAGAATTTAAACAAAGTTCATTTTTATCAAGTGTTAATGATATAAAAATAAGTTTTGATCCATTTGCAAATGATTAAATATTAAATATTTTTGAATTATAAAATAATATTATATTTATTATTAATATTCATATTTATAAAATAAATAAAAAATAATGTATTAACTTTGTATTAATTTTGTTTATTAATAATTTTTTTTAAAGATATGCATTTATATAACTGTATGGAAAGATAATGTATGGAAATATAATTTTAAAAAACAGTGCTTAATGTTGATTGGTTAATTTTTATTTTTTTAATTATGTTTTATAAATCGGGGTCATCAGATTACTCAAAGAAAGATAGTCTCATCAATATCTTTAATTATTATTTTCAATAATACTCAAACAAAGAATAAATACTAAAAAGAAGAGTTTACAATAATATAACTTTATATTATTTCTTAATAAAAATTTTAATAACCTATTATTTATTATTAACATAATTAAATATTTCTTTCAATTTTTAAAAAATTTACAAAAAGTTTTATAGTGTCATATATACAAAATGAAGTGGTTAATTTTTAGTACTACATTAATAATTTGGAATTATATAATATCTTGTCAGGATATTGTTTTTCCAAGTGATGAAGAAACATATCACATAAACGACAATAATGAGACAGTAAAAAAATTAATTTAATATCGCAAAAATAATTTTAAAAAATTTTTTGAAAAAAAAAATTTTTTTTATTTAGATAGCAGAACATAATCCAATATTTATACCAGATTCATGTCCTAAAAATATGCTTCTTTATCCTGGACCTGGAAATATAAGTACATGGATATGTGATTGTAAACCTGGATTTCTATATTTTCCATTGAATAATAGTTGTCATGAAGCATATAGACAAGGACCATGTGCACCACAGCATTATGTTATGCTTCCTAAAAATGAAGTTATACCAAAATGTATAAAAAATCCTTGTCTGCAGGATGGTATAGTACAATATAATAACACATGTTATTCTTTAAGAACTATAGGTGGATCCTGTGCTCCTAATAAAGAAATAGCAGTAAATATAATTACATTTGAATTAGAATGTATATCAGAAATTAAGCTATATACAATAATCGAAGCATCTGAACAATGTCCTATTGGAAGTCGTAGAAATATACTTGGAATATGCAAAGAAATAAAAAATATTATTACGTAATAAATTTTTATTTTTTATATAAAAAGATATTTATTCATTTGAGTTTTTTTATATAATAAATTTCGATATACTCTTATATAATATAATAATATATTGATATATTAATAATGATATATTATAATAATATATTAACATATTTACAAAATATAGTTATTATTATATTTATTTTTGCTTATAACATAAAATTCTTATTTTGCATATTCATAGGATGTAATTTCAAATATCTATACTCACAAAACTATCAATTTCCATCATTATATTTTTTTTTTAATATATTTTTTTATAAATGTATTTTTATAATATATTTTTTTATAAATGTATTTTTATAATATATTTTTTTATAAATGTAATAACTATTGTAATTTATATTGTTCTGACATATTATATACAATTAGATAAAAATATTATACAATAATACAATAAAATATTATATTAAATATATATCATTAATATTATTTAAATTAAATATATTAATTTTAAATTAAAGATACTGAATCTAAATTCTAATACTAGTTATAAAAACTATAAATTGTAGTTTTATACAGTCTTGATATGTATAAAGATAAAAATATATATAATAAATTATTTCTTTTAATCACAAATCATATTCAATTCTACATTATAATTTCTTAAGTTTGATAAATATAGTTTTTCAATTTTTTTTAATAGATTAGTAATCATATTAAGTCATATATAATTATATTAATTATAAAGTGTGCGTTTAAAACTAATTTCATTGAATATAAATATTTTTCTAAAAAGTAAGAATAATATAATGTTAAAGTTTAAATATGTTACACAATCATATTTTTAAGTTGATTCTTGTATTTCATTATTTCTAGCTGCCTCTATTAATCTTTGTCTTTCTCTGTACATTGAAACTTTCATATTTTCTAATTGATGATATCGCAATAATTTTAATACTGCAAATACTGATAGACCAACCCAAATAGATAAACTGGTCCAAGTACCAAATTGAACTGCACCCAATTCAATATGAAAACCAGATGTATCTATACCATCAGCTTTATCAATATCATTCCCAGCTGCTAATTCACAAGATGGAAATCTTTTAGTCATACATTGACACCAAGTCATAAATCCAAGTGTAATAATAATTGCAGCAATTAAAGTTATTGTTGTGAGAAATATTGAACTAACAACATCTATGAATGCAGATAAAAAGGAACTGTCTTCTCCACGATACATAAGTAAAGAAAGTCGATAAATTTGTATTGCTGATGTTAATAACAATATTAAACCAACAAATATTGTATAATTACAATAAGCTTGTGAAGCCCAATTTACTATAAATTGACCATCTGATTCTTGCCAAGTTCCTGTTGAAAATAATAGACAATGTCCTCTGTAAACAAATATTAAATAGATATATTTTTTTACATAAATTTTAATACTACTTTTTATGTGCCTTAAAATATTTATTTATTTATTTAAAATAACAATTACCTAAATTCGTCTTCATGTAAACTCATTGGTATGATAATACAAAGTGACAAAACAAGAGCTACGACATATCCAGATATTTGACTAAGAAGTAAAATATTGGTTAGTGCCATCTTTTAAATAATAATAAAAAAATTGATTTCGCAGTATATTATAGAAAAAACAATTCTTAATAAATTTCTCATATATTAAATATGATTTTATTAAATAATTTTAAACACAGATCGCTTAATTACTATATAATTAAACTTCTTAAAAAAATTATATATATATTATAGAAACTACAATGAATATAGATACATACAGGCTACTAAACTTTCCATTTAACATTGATTATTTTTAAACAATTTTATTTGAGCGATTAAATTATATTTTACAAATATAAAAAATTTTGTATAAAAATATTCATTCATGAAATATCATTAATATACATGAAAAATTTAGTAAATAATTTAAATTATTAAAAATAAAAAAAAAATAAAAATCTAAATAAATATTTAGTGCTTTTACATATTTAAAAAATTATTCGTATATATATTTTAAAAAAAAGTAATAAGAAAATTTTTATTTTTTTAATAAAAAACCATTTTTATAAAAATCTTTTTTTACATAAATATGCTATACAAATTTTTATAGCATATTTTTAAAAATTAATAATAATATTTTAATAAAAATAATTTGCATTTTATGTATTAATAATAATAAAGGATAAAATTAATTTTCTTTAAACATCTTTTAATGAATAATATTTAAAAAATCAAATATAACTTAATTTTATTTATCGAATTTTAATGCATTATTTTATTCATTACTAAAGAATAAAAAATAAAACTGATTATAATAAATAAATAAAAACTAGATATACTTTAGCTTAATAAAATTTTTATATCATATAAGATAGAAATATAGAATGAATTTCAATCGCTACAGGAAAAGTGAAAGATTATTGGAAAACACAAATATCAGTGCATCTCTTTTCATAATCATAGTCAGCTGATTTCAGTCAATGAGACACCAGTGTTTCATTTCAGTGTTTGTCCGATAGTCAGAATTCTATGTGTGTACGCATGTGTATATGTATGTGCGTGTAGTGTATCCAAAGGAAAATATTACGCAGCTAGAACCCCGTTACATCCGAATCACCGTATTGTGTTAAGGATCATTGCACCAAAGTAGACACGTGTTAGAAAAATGGAATTCACGTGTTTTTCTTACATTGTGCCCGAATAACAGGCCTAATACAAAACGTATGAAGAAAATTATTTTTAAAAATCCCATGTCTTTTATAGATTAGATTGTCAAACGTGGGTATAAAATGTCTTGGTTGGGATGTATTCCTTGGTCTCAAGGAATAAAAAAACGAGCTTGCAGATATCTTTTACAAAGATATCTGGGTCAATTCTTGGAAGAAAAATTAACATTAGATCAACTCACTGTAGATCTGTACAATGGAACTGGTCGTGTAACCAATGTCAGCCTTGATGTACAGGTATTATCACTTTCTTTGTTTTAAATTTCTTTGTTAGTCTTTAGTAAGAAAAAATAAACATACTGTTTTGAATTATCTAAAATAATTTTTTTATGCATAATAATTTAAAAAAATAGAAAAAATGAAATTTAAATGAAATTTAAAATGAATTTTTTATCATAATAGGCTCTTAATGAATTAGGAGAGCAACAACATCTTCCATTAGAATTTGTTGATGGTTTTGTATCAGAAATGTCTGTTAGTATACCATGGTCAGCTTTGCTCAGTGAAGCTAGTTATGTGGAAGTAACAAGTTTGAGATTAACAGTTCAACCTAGACAAAGAGTTAAAAATGGAACTTCAATGTTTGAGTCTATGTGGAGTTCTATGACATCTAGTATGCAACTTGCACAAGAATGTTTACAAGAAGATGCTAAATATGCTGGAAATTCACAACCATTAGAAGGAGTAGAATTGTTTGCACAAACAATAGATTCAAGTAAAAATTTGTTAAAAATGCATTATATGTATATAAGTAAAAATTATATATATATGTATTTGTCTTTTTTAGTTTTATGTAGAGTGAAAGTGAGATTTATAGATACTGTTATACGTTTGGAACATGTGCCACTGGATTCTTCGACAGGAGTTGCAATAGAAGTGTGTATAAAAAATCTTGAATATTCAGATGAAGCTGGATTAGATCCAAGCAGTACTTCATTAGATCCTAGTCAATCAACAAAAGGATATGTTGTGTCAGCATTCACAACAAAACGATTTTATTTAGAAGGAGTGACTTTCCATACAGATGAATTCCCATCTCGAGCAAGAACTTTTTCTAGAAGCATTATAACATCTAGCAGGGGTTCTACACCAGAGTCTAAAGTAACTTTTATTAAAAGTTAGTAAAAATATATAAATTAAGAATTTTGTTTGAAATATTTTTTTTATAGAATTCAGATTGTCATTTCTCTTCTGTGCAAGTATCTAGTACTCAAAATATACAAACTTCTCCAGAAGGAAATATTATTAATAATTTAAGTGAATCAAATCCTATAATGTTTGCTAAGTTAGCAGGTAGACAAGAAATAAGATTGAAATTAAAACAAGGAGAAGGTGTGTCAGGGCCAAAGGTAAAATTAATTAAAAATAAATAACATCCTTATATAATATCAAAAAAAAAAATGATAGTGTAAATTATAACATATATTTGGCTTAAAATAAAAATGATTTAATTATTTCAGGTAGAATTAGAAATAACCTTAGGATCATTCACTTCATTTTTAAGTCCACGGCAAGTACATGTATTATTGGAATTAGGACATGGATTGGCATCTCCTGATTCAGAAGATGTTAGTAATGTTGCTCCAAAAACTTGTACTGAAAAGCCTATGGCTGGTAGCGATTTTAATCGTGTAGAACGAGAACTTATTCATCAAATACATCCATCTCAAGGATTACGTTCTATGGTATATATATATATATATATATATATACATTTTCATAAAGTTTACAAAATTTCAATAAAATATAATAAATTAAATCAAAGTTTCTAATAGGATCTAAGGCATACACAAGGTTGGTCAACAGCATCTTTAGATGAGTCTGATAACAAAGATGAATTTTTACCAATGCGATTACCAGGTTCTACTTCAATGAGTGATTCAATTACAAGCAATAATATTAGTATGGATGGGAGTATATTATCTAGTAGTATTAGTTTAAAAAATTCTGCAACGAATTTACCAAAGCAACAAAAACACAGACATAGTGTAGATAATAGCCCATCTGCAGAAACATCTCATTTTCATGTGAGAGTATCTTCTATAGCTATAATTCTATTACACGAAGACATATTGACCACATGTGTAGAAGAAGGTGGTTTAACATCTTCTAGTATATATCAAATGAAAAATTCGGCAGACGAATTTTTCAAACAATTAGGAATGTTTGCAGTTGGAGGATATGGGAATAAAGATTTCGATAAAGCATCAAAAATACTCTTGGATGCTTGTCATTTAAGTCATATTAGGTATTTATAATTGCTATATATATAATATTAAAGAATAATTAATTTTTAAATTCTTATTTATTATAGATTACTCGCTGCGCCATTAGTAATTGAAGGAAGAGAAAAAAATGTTTGTTTATTATCTGTTGTATCAGGAACACTCACTTTAGCTAGCTTAGAAATTGTTGAATGTTTAGTTGACTCAAATAATTCTGAAACAAATGGTACTCCATCATCAGAATTTGTAGAATTGCTTACTTTTCCAAAAGAAAATTCAACAAATTTTGGTTTCACTAATAAAACGGATTTTAAAATGAAATTTAAATATGTAGAAGATATTCAAAATACAGGATATGCACAATTAGTAAAATGTGCAAATCCAAAGACAAAAATTGAGTAAGTATGTGTATGTATATATATATATATATATATGTATATATATATATATAAAATATAATTGATGTGACATTTCTTTTATCTCACATTTTTTTTTTTTTTTTTTTTTTAGTATTGAATTGGAACCTTGCAAAAGTGAAGTGGATATAACTATTGTAGATAGAATATGTGCTCTTCTTAATCCGCAACCTATTTGCGTTTGTAATCCTGTATCTAATAATAAAAATACTGTAAGTTATCAATTTTTATTATATAATTGTATCAAAGTGTGTATAATTTTCATTATTTTCTTACTATCTCATTTTTAGAATCAACAAACTTTATTTTATCAAGCCATAGAAAGTCCTACCTTGTCAGATTTTGCTGCTGTTATAAACATATCCTCATCACAATGTACAATAAAATTAAGGTAATTTACACAATATACACAATATATATATATATGCACAAAAATAAAAATATTGAATTGAAATATAAAATATTTCAATAATTTAAAAATAGGTTTCCAATACCAGATTTAAGACCGTTACACGATATGAATCGGGCACCGTGGTGGAAGAGATCTGTGAGAACAGATTATATGATTTTAAAAATGACAGATGCACAAATTCATTTTTGCCCGCATTTAATTTTTTCTAAGAAAATTTTTTCCAAGAATCATCCGCATTCTGTAAAAAAGCATTTTGAAATTCAATTCCGAAAATTACTATTTTCGTATGCAGAAACGGAAACAGATATACCACTAAACATAGGCAAAGTTACAACTCACGAAAAAGATAATGCAACATGTCAACAAGATAATGAAGGATTTGGTTGGGCTAGAATAGTTATTACAATTTATCCACAACGTTTGAACGATCAACTAGAAGATAGTTCTGAAGGAGAGCCTGATTCTAGTTTTGATGAAACTTTAGAAAATGCGCCTAAACATCAGCCGTCTCCATTCAGCTCGAAACGTATTATTCATGAATCTGATACGCCTCATTCCAAACCACATTCACAGGGTGATAAGGATGATTCAGAGCAAAGGTTTAGTTTAAAGTTGAATTAATATTTTTTAACTTCTTGAAAAATAACATTACATCTAATTTCATTATTTTAATAGAGAAGGCGAAGAGTTGATCATACCAGGAAATCGAGAAGAAATGTTAGAATTTATAGATGAAGGCATTCGCAGTTCTAGAATACAAATAGAAATCAATTTTCCATGTGTTTCCGTCCAAATACCATCTAAACATCTGTATGAATTGTTATATAATAGATTCAACACTGATCTTTTTTTATGGAAACCATCAGCGCCAAGACCAAAGTATGGTACACATATGGAAAATCATATAGGTCTTGATTTGGCATCTACTTTGTTACAAGAATCTGTTTATCCTAGGTAAATAATATTAAAAACAGATAATATAATATTTTTTTATTTTATTAAAAAGATTTTTTGTTTTAAGATAATTTTTTGTTTTAAGATTTAGCACATGTAAAAGTCGGGTTCAATATGATTCTGATTCAGACTCAGAGGAGGGTATATTTCATTCTGCAGCTGATAAAAGTTACAGGCAACATCAAAATAAAGTATCAAAGAATGGTCAGAGCAATTTAGCACTATTTTTGAATATAGATCAAGGTCTTCTCTGCATGTATACTCCTGCTCGTGATTCTGTAAAAAACGTTATACCCGGACAACAAGGCGAATTAATAATTAGATTAGATGATGCAACTATATTTTCGGTAACCGCATACAAAGGAAATTCAAATTTGAGTTATGTCTGCGCTATGATAAAAGAAATGTCTTTGGATCATTGTGGATTAATGACGACACCTTCACAACCACCTTCATTGAGACCTATTAATAGTGACATTCCCAAACATTGTCAGCATTCTATATATAAAAGTGATCTAAATGTAATGGGAGCAAACAATAATGATGATATGGTATTACTCGCTATTAGAATACAAGCTGCTCATCAAACGCACCGTATTAAAGTTTGTTTTTTAAAAATTTCAAATAAAAATATTATGCTATCATTTAATTAAATAATTGTAAATTATTTTGAAATAGACTTTCAGAGTGGCAGTGGGCATATCAAATGCTACATTGAGGCATAGAATGTTTAACACTGGTACATCATGGTTTACGCAATTAACAGATTGTTTGGATGTAGCCGATCATCCAGTTGCTGGATATTCTGCGCCAGGAATATTAACGGAATTACATTTACATCTTTGGGATTGTGCAGTTGATTATAGGTTCTTATTTTTTTAAATGTTACTTATGAAACACAATAATATAATAAAAAATTTGTATTATTTCAGACCAATTCATTTACCATTGAGATCGATGGTAACTCTTGGTAATTTTAGTGTTTCCAGTAATATTGCAGCACATACAAATACTTCGACATTACGTTTTATAGCAGAAGATATTGCCTTGTTCATATCTAATAAATTAGGAAAAAATGTAGATTTAAAACGGGATTTTGTATGTGTAATGGATGTAGGATTGTTCGAATTATCATTAAGATTGAACGATAAGATGTGCGGCGGTGCACCTAGAGTTGATTTAAGGGCAAGCAACAATGTATTGCATGTTCGAACATGTTCCGATTCTGGACGTGCTCTTATTCAATTGTTAACATACTTTGCTAATGATGGAGATCTTTCGTCAAGCATAGAAACTACCGGAAACATTACGGTACCAAGTTCTGGCGATGAAGAAAGTCTTCTTGGTGATGAGTGTGTTAATACTTTGAGTAAAAGTCAAGTTGAACGTGTTAATAATTTAATGAAAGAAGCAATGGAAGAAACAGTAAAAGGTAATATTAAATAATATAAGAGATTTAAAATATCCAAATAAATGTCAATTATGAATAATTGATACAATTACATGACACAGGAACGTCTTCAAATATAGACGGCAATACATTAGTAACTGAAAATCAAGTAGAAGTTTTTTTCTTTCCCGACGAATCTCGTCCTGCTTCACAGGCAGTACCTGAAATGTATAAAAATCCTGAGCAGTGTACAAAAACAGAATGTGATACAGAAGCTGAGGATTCAAACGAAGATTTTTGTATATTAGGAGAAGAAGCGGGTACAGGAATTATGCCTAGGCATGGTGTACCAGAAATTCGTTGGCTTTGTCAAGAATCATTAAGGATAATAGATAATCATTTCTCAGTTCCACTTGGCAAAACTGATTTACTTAAAGCACCAAGACATTTTCCTGCTCCAATTTTAAGGTACACTCTTTGTGAAATGACTTTGATCTGGCATATGTATGGAGGAAAAGATTTTGAAGCATCAATAACATCCAAAAAACAAGTCATTATTAATGACAATACAATTCATCCCATCATCGCACCTCAGGATAAGTACGTTTTATTGTATGTAAGTCAAACATTTTATATGAATAATTTATATGAAATTACATTATATATTATTTATGTTTACAGAACCAGATCACCATGGTGGGATGGTGTAACTTTCAATAAATCCAATTCAAATGAAATACATTTTGGAAGTGCACCGAATTCACCACGTGAAAAATGTAAAGAAATAACAGATTGGCAAGTAATGGGAGGTCCTGGTCGTCGCCATGATATCTTAATGGAGCTTCAATTAAATAAAGTGCGCTTTCAACACGAAGTCTATCCAGAAAATACAACAGAAGCAGCAAGACAAATATTATTAGTAAACGAAATAGAAATTAGAGACAGATTAGCATCTTCGCACATTAACAAATTCTTGTATCAATATAGTAGTGAAGCGAGACCAAAACAGTCTCATGCGAATATGTTTGCCATGAAAGCGGTCCATGTTAGACCAGATCCAAGATTAAGTGCTCAAGAATGTTGTTTAAAACTCAGTCTACTGCCGTTACGATTAAATATAGATCAGGATAGCCTATTGTTTTTGATAGAATTCTTCAATGAATTGGGTAATGGTACGAAACACGCTCAAGAGAACTGTAATGTACCTAATAATCCACAATCCTCTCCAGTATCCAAGCAAGGAACACCAACGCATCATCCACCAGTTATGAGTGTGAACGAGTCCACGCCTAATGCATCAATGCCAACGAATACATCGCAGAATGATACCATAGATCCGAATTTATTAATACTCTTGGAAGACGAATTGATGATTAAAGAAAATACTGTGAAAGCGAAATCGACGCATGAAGTACATGAAGATTGTCAACCAATATATTTTAGGTAAATTAATTATTTAAGTATAATATAAATAAACTTATAAATAATATTCAAATAATAAATATAAAGCAAAATATTCTATATATCGTAAATAATATATTCTATTAATATATCGTATATAAAAATTTAATTTATTTAATTTATTTAGGAGTGTGATATTTTCTCCTGAAGTCCTTGTTAGATTAGATTATCATGGAAAACGTGTAGATCTGACTCATGGGCCGTTAGCAGGACTTCTAATGGGTTTAGCGCAATTGAATTGCTCCGAATTAAGACTGAAAAGATTAACACATCGACATGGACTTCTAGGATTTGATAAACTAGTAACATTTTTACTTTCTGAATGGTTACAAGATATAAAGAAAAATCAACTTCCAAGTTTACTTGGTGGCGTAGGTCCTATGCATTCATTGGTTCAATTATGTAAGTTTATATTTTATTAAAATATATTGTTTTGTATATTATATTGTAAATGAAATGATTTGCTTGTTGTTACAGTTCAAGGAATAAGAGATTTATTCTGGTTACCTATTGAACAGTATCAAAAAGATGGTAGAATTATTAGAGGACTACAACGAGGTGCAAATAGTTTTACGACGTCTACTGCTATGGCAGCTTTGGAACTGACTTCTAGATTGATACATGCTATACAAAGTACAGCTGAAACAGCTTATGATATGGTCAGTCCTGGACCTAGTGTAAGGCATAAACACAAAGGACAAAAAGGACGTCGGAAAAGATATAGTCAACCATTGGACATTCGAGAAGGAATGGCTAATGCATATATGCTAGTAAAAGAAGTAAAGTATCGCATATATTTGAAACTATAAAAAATTTTACACATTTTATATTATCAAATTAATTATATATAATTAATTTCGAATGTGTTTTTCAGGGTTTAGGAGAAACAGCTAATCAATTGGTTCGTGTAGCCAGTGAAGAACATGAACAAAAAGGAGTCTCTGGTGCCGTAGGAGGTGTATTACGACAAATACCGCCAACAGTTGTGAAGCCAATTATTTTAGCTACAGAAGCGACTAGTAATGTTTTAGGTGGTATGCAATCACAATTAGTACCCGATGCCCGACGAGAAGCAGCTCAAAAATGGCGCCAAGATTCGACTGACACAAATTGAAGTTATTTCTTAAGTAATGGTATGGTTCGATGTTTCAATCGACTTTTGTATAACACAAATCCATGACGTAATTTATGATGATAATTTAAAAAAGATATACGGAAAAAGTTCTTTCTTCAAGTTAAAAGATTTATAATGAGCGAAAGAATTGATTCAATGATGAACATGAATGTTAAAAAATTTTTTAGATCTAATCGCATAAATTTTTTGAAAAGCTAAAAAAATCACTTTTAAATGATATAATATATTCGTGTAATTATATGTTTCAGTTCCATTGCTCTTGTTACATACGAAAAGATCGATCCAATTTGCTATATTTATAGTTTATAAATAAAATATATATACCATCGTGAACATTGTCTTCACAGCTTGTATGTATTTTTGTTTAAATAACGCGTATGTTTTATACCAATGATATGTATGTGACAACTTTTATTAATAAAATTATGACGCTTATTATTGCATGCCACTTTTTGTATAAAATGCAATTTATTGCTATAATATACATATTCTGAATATTTAAAGATTTAAATACGTTTAAGTTGAATATAAGCTTACCTATTGTCGATACATTGTTCATAACTGAAATGTCCATTGTTTACGGTCCTTTTTACAGATGTCATAATGAGGAATTCTTGTAAATATACGCCCTCTTGAATCACAGAGAAAAATTGTACAAAATGTGCAATAAGTTATATGGATTATATACGATTTTACTAATTTATCATATTATTCAATATAGATAATATGATAAAAAGGTTATGACTGATATGTTCATTATATTCTTACGCAATTTAACAGGTACGGAATATGCTGCCGCCTATCGAGCATTTTAGAAACTATCATATTTAAGAAACACCTTGTTTTCTTAAGTTACCATGACAATAAACAGTTTTCCTAGTAATTTAAATTGTGATATTCTTAGATACAAGTAAACACTTAACAAGTTAATGTTATTAACCTTATTTTTGTTGTAAATCAACTAAAAATGGAAGAAGATGAAAAGACTGCATTTGAAAGTTATGAAAGTATATCAACTATTACTTCTGTGGAAGAAGAAGAGTATAAATTAGAAGAAAAATTAACGAAAGATGATATTCTTAAAATAACGAAAGAACTTATAGAAAACGTACAACAAGAACTATGTTTGATCAAGTTATGCTGGCCAGAAATTGATTACACAAAAGATCTTTACCTAAGAAGACTTCCAAGTAGTTATTGTACCCTCAGTGATAAAGAAAAGTTGCTTGCATGGTATGCCGAAAATTTTCGACAACAATTTCACGTAAAATATCCAAAAAGAAAACCATTATTATTAGTATGTGAAAATGAATGTGGTATACAAGTAAGTATATTATAAAATTAAAAAATTAATAATATGATAGTAATAGAACTTTCCAATTCAAATCTAATGATATCTCCGATTCCATCCTTCTTGTCTCTAGTTAATTATATTAAAGATAATGTTTAATATTATAAATTATGCAATTGGATTAAAGTGTGGATCATGGTTTTTATGAAAATTTCAATTGTTTAAATAATTCTTTTTTTATTTATTATCCGCTTCGTTAAAATTAATAATTTTTTAAGTATTAAATTAAAGATTAATCGAGAGACTCGATTGTTATTTACGATTTATCGATTCTTTTCATCTACAATAAATTTTCAATATTAGCTTATTTATTCAAGACTCTTCCGCGCAATCGAACTAAAAAACGCAAAAATCATTCATTTTAATCATGACAAATTGATATTCGTCATTGGTGTAATTTTTGGTGCTACTCTCATAACATGATGATCTCAAGTTAACATGATGTTCTTTAACTTTTGGATATTTGAAGATGGCGAATAACAGCAATGTATAGGAAATTAGTTTACGTTTCTTATTAACGTTTCTCAAAATCAACGCATAATTGTAAATTCATAATAGCTTAAAAGATTCTCCAATATTTATATATAACATCATATATATTTACATTACACACTTTCTGCATATTACAACACGTGTTTCGTTATTATTTTCTTTTTTATCTAAATAATTAACTTTTATACAAACGAAACAACGGTCGTAAAAAATATAGTCGATACTAAAAAAGAAATGATCCGATTTCGCAATCCATCTGCAACGAAGTATTCTTCGAAACAGAATCAATATTCTTACATTTAGTATCTTTCAATGAAGAAAATATCATTTCTCGTTACTTGTGATTTTCTTTTCGATTTTCAAAAAAAAGAATAAATTAAGAAATTATGTGAATATCTTGATATTTTGTTTCCTTTTTCTAGTTTATTCTTTTAATAAATACTTCTCTCGATTTATTGTATAAAGACATTATTTTTCGTATAAAAATTAAAATATGTTATAAAAAAAATTATCAGTTATTCAAAATTTAAGTTCAAAGTATTTTATATGTAACGAGGAATGTCATTCTTGATAGACTAAGGTTCTCATTATCATTATTTTTTCTTATTCGTTTGTTCTTCATTTAATGCAACTATAATGGAAATATAACTGTATAATAGGAATCTTTCTAATATACTCGAAAAAATTTCCTTTTCTACAATCTAAATAATAAAAATAAACTTCGCTATACATTTATTCATACATGCTTCAAATGTTCTACAATATATGTTATGCACTTTGCGTGCAAGTACACGGTCACAGTCTTATTTACACGTACCATCATTTGACAGTACTTTCTTCACTTTGGTTTTTCTGTCAGTTTTTATAA
Source organism: Apis laboriosa (assembly GCF_014066325.1). Lineage (NCBI taxonomy): Eukaryota > Metazoa > Arthropoda > Insecta > Hymenoptera > Apidae > Apis > Apis laboriosa. The sequence continues at coordinate 5,564,861 of NW_025222928.1, read as the reverse complement.
ATATACATTGCTAACTGCAAGATTATTTCCTTTCAGTGTACCTAACGTTTCGCGCGTTACGTGAACACGATAGGAACAATCATTATATGAAACGATATTTTCTCAGAAAAAAAAAAGAGAGAGAATAAGAAAACTTACAAATGCTTCGAAAATCTCGAAAAGGTTTTCAAATATATCTATAAAATTAATATGGCGAATCGACAGTAACGAATTTGTTTCACAACAATAGCACATGAAGAGAGAGAGAGAGAGAGAGAGAGAGAGAGAGAGAGAGAGAGAGAGAGAGAGAGAGAAAAGAAAAAAGAATAAATATATGAAAGACAAAAAAAAATCTCTTTCTTGGAACTAATCTTGCTATAACAAAGTAATGTTAAGAGTAAGAAAACAAAATCACGATAGGAAGTGTCTTTATAGTTTAAATCGCTTTTTGTGCAGAAATTTATGTCTACGACTATCAAACGAAGTACACTGCCATACCCGGAACTGTACACGTGGCAGGAGTGCGGAAAATTTGTCAGTGACTACGTTAAGTACGAGCCACTGAACAAACCACTCAAAATGGTAAGTAGTCAAACGTATTGTTGTCATCAAACATCTTATTTTATAAAGCTAAGCGACAAAGGTCCTTAAATATATATATACTTTATATATATATATATATATATATAATATATATAATTTCTCATCGATATAACAAATATCGTCTTGTCATTTTTTATCTCGAATTTATTTGTTTGGACCATTTAGTTTCGTGCGAGTAACGTGCACACATTATTTTAAATCTTATTATTATTTACCATAAGTAAATAATTCGCTAACAAAATGAGAGGTAGAACTGTTTGGGAAAAAGTGCAGTCCATAATTAAATATCATGAAGCTATTATTTTTTTCAAATATATCTGCGCGATAATTAGAATGTAGAACGCAAAATTAAAATGAATGGATTCTCGACCGTAGATAACGTAGATTCACGATTCTTGATTTTGATTATACATCCTTATCGATTGTATATGTCCAGGATAATGTAACAGGATAAAAAATTTTAAAACACAACATTGTCTATCGGTCGAGACTATATAATCTTTTTTTATTTTTATTTTTATCTGACCGCAAAGAAATTTCCCATCGCGCGCACACGCACGCACTTACACTAATAAATGATAAAGTATAATCGATAATAATACCTCTCTACGAACATCTTAACCTTTATTATAATTACAACAGTCCATTCAAGATTTTGGTATACACTTATATACAAGGTTTTAATAAAGAAAATGTAAAATCATTACGACCTATTTTGATTCGGTCTTAAGGTAACTCAAAAAAAGAATAAAAGAAAGAAAGAACGAACTCAATTCAAAAAAACACAAGGAGCGGGTTAAAACACATAATTGTGCATTGATTCATTTAAATTATAAGATATAATAAAGAATCCGGTGGGAAAAGGCGAACAACACATTTTTTTTTTCATTCGTATTTCTCTCGCACACATTCACACACACGCGCGAATCGTAAACACGAGGACATGAATCTCTGGATCGGCAAGAACGAAACAATAAGAAACAGAAATAAGTGAAAAAAAAAAAAAATCGTTTTGATGGAACACGAAGGAATTCGACGATAAGAGATCAACAAATTGTACATTGTGTACAATAGTATAAGGAGAGAAACAACAAGTCAACTTTTATTTTCTCTCCATCTTTATTTCATCATTTGTCTGTTTGTTTGTCTCTGTTCGATTCTACCTATTTTTTTCCACCTCATGAGTCGCGGTTAATACACTCTTCTTTCCTAAGAATATATATTTAGCATCACAGCTTGTCTCTTCTCTCCTCGCCTACTTTCTACTTTGTTTCAAGCTAGTCGACTTCTTCCTACACGCTTTCAAATTGTCCAATAGATACTTGAATTGTATGATTTGAAGCCTTGTGACTGCTGGTTCAGAACATTTATCTAACCATTTGAAAAACTTCTCGCCGTGCTCGATCGCTTCTTCTGTACTACTCGGCACGTCAGTTGACTCGATATCTTCCGCTGCAGTAGCGGATTCCTCGTCCATGGTTAAACTTCGTTTCACATTGTCGTTGTTATTATTGCAAAGCACGTTGTCAAGCATGGCTCTTGCTTTGCTCGGTGATTTCTTAGCGACCGGACTAGGCGCTAATGGCGTCGGTGTTATTAGTGGGAAGCTGCACTGCTTGTACCATTGCCAGAACCACGAACCATCCTGCTGATTGATGCTCGGATTGAAACTCGCCGATTGTTGACCGAGCAACTGTTGCTGCTGTGTCAGCCATAGCCATAACGCCTCGTCCACCTTCTTGTTGCCGCTATTCACATTGCTCTCCTTTTTAGGCTTGTTCGTTGATCTTTGAATACTGTTATTCTCGTTCGTTTTTCTAGGGGACGCGGGAACCGGAGTCGATGGCGCTTCCGCTGCAGGTGGTAAACTTTTTCGTGTGCTGCACGATTTTGCGACCACGGAATCCATTTGTGTTGGCGCGATCGCCGAAATACTATGCCTTTTGTTACTACTATTCAAACTGTTCAAGTTCGTAATACACGCGTTTCCAGTGTTCTTTGTATACTGAAGACCGTTCTCGACGAGACCGACGGTGCTGCCGTGTGATAAAGCCGGTGACATGCTCAACAAATTCTTGGCGAGCGTACCGGTGGCGCCGGACAACAGGCCCAGCTGTTGCAGAAGAAGTGAACTATTTTCGGGTCTCATGCCCGCCATACTGGTCATCAATCCTACATAATCGATCTTCGGCTTGTTGTCCTGTTTACCATCCGTATCGGTGCAAACATCACTACCGACAAACGACGTGCCCGCGCTATTTACCGACGTTTGTTGATCTATTTTTGATTTCTTCACGCATGGACCCTCATCCTCGCTTGACAGATTTGCCGATCCACCGGCCAAGTTACCAGCTGCAATATTCGCACCAGAAGACGAAGCAGGTGAATGGGCCTCACTATCCGGTGTTGACGAATTCCTTGCCATGCCCCTGATCTTGTGTTCGGATTTGCACCATCCACGCAATGTCGATTCTGGCACTCCGATATCTCGAGCGACCGATGCTTTGCTCTCTCCTTCGTGAACTCTCTGTATCGCATCCATCTTTTCAGAAGCGGAAAGCGCCCTTAAAGGACGCTTACCGGGACGCGCCGACTCGCCCCTCATTCCAGCGAGACGACTATCTTTCGCGCCTTCTCGCAAACGATCCTCGTAACCACCGTCCTCCGTCGTCGTGATGCCTTCGTCGATCACTTTAGGATCTATTTTGCTAACTTTGCGATCCCTACCACGCAATTTTTCGCGAACGTCTAACACCCGATTAGGGTCGTCCACGTAAATGCTCAGATTTGTCGTCCTTAGATCCAGGTTGAAAATTATTTTTTCACACCGTAAATCCTTTTATTAATTCTGCAAAAACACAGTGAAATTTTCGACGATTTGCCGAAATTTCACTCGGTCAATAGTCGTTCTTGATTTCCGTTCAATAATCGATAAATATTCAATGTTTTTCACGCGATGTTACTCGCACCACGAAAACACAGCGTTCGAATTCGTAGAATAATTTTCAGCGTATTTCGCGCGACTTCTCAGTCGCATTTCGTCCTCTTGAAAACACTCGATAAATCGTGCTAAGCGTGGCACATAAGAAGCCTCACGCTAACACACTCAATCAATTTTCACTGCGTTCTTATAATTCACTTTCTTTTCTTCACTTGAAGTGATCGATCAACAAGATCGATGAAAAGATCCAAGAAAATTTCAAATAATTCCTGAACTATATTTTAATAACGCTTGTTCTACAGATTGCAAAACAGCACACTGGCGCGCCTCGCGTTCAATTCCCAAGATTCACCGACAGAATATATCACCCAATAATAGTCGTATGAAAGACCGTGACACCGACGATCGTCACCTGACGGTGGATCGACCTCGACTGAACCGTCGCTGTATGTGCGCTGCGTCTATCGTCGCTGGCTACCTCGCGTATAACTGCTTTTAGGGGCGCGCGTCGCGTCGCGTCGCTCTTCGCCTGTCGACCGCCTATATGTGTAGTGATCGTTGTCGATCTACACAGTTCCACAGCTCACAGCTAACTGTTTCGATGTGTGCGCACGGTACACTACGTTACACACGAGAGCGCACGTGGACAAACGCACGTGGATTGTCGCGAGAAGCAGCAACGCACGATGCTCTCGCGACGAATCGTCACGCTCAACTGCGGTGGTGGTCGCCGCCGGCTTTCCGCGGACTCGCGACGCCGTCTTCTCTGCCCCCTCCCCTCTCTCCCCACTGCCCGGACTTCCCCTCACCGTACGGCACCGCGCCATTCGGCCCTTCCTCTCCGCCCGCCCCGCTCTTCCCGTGAAACTCCGCCGCAGCCCAGCTTGTGCCTCGCCTTGCCATGCTTTGCCATGCTGCGATGTGCGTCTTGCTTTATCCCCATCGTGCCTCTCGTCTTGCCTATACTCTTGGCTCTTCTACGCTACCTATCGTCCCTTCTCGATCCCCTTCCCCCTCTTCACTCCTCTACCCCTTGTTTCTCGTCCCATTGCCGCCCTTCCGCCTGCCCCTTCGCGTTCTCGTCCTCTTCTTCCTTTCGTCCCTCGGTATGTTCCTTCCATCGACGGTGTGCTGTCGAACCGCGCTTCTCTCGTTCTTTACCCCTCCGTGCCCTTATCCACTAAAACCCCTCTACAAGTCCACGACCCTTGCCGGTTCTCTCAACCATCGTCCCCATCGCCGTCGTCATCGTCGTCGTCGTCTTCGTCGTCGTCGTCGTCGTCGTCTAGCACGAGTAAAGTTCTTGGTCCTTACGAACACGCGATGCGATATAGATAGAATAACAATGAAAAAGAATAAAGATATATATATAGATCATTTTTCTATACTTTATATCTATTTTTTCTTTAACGCGTTGCATGATACTTTTAGTTCGCTTATATATACATATACATCTTGCGCACACGCGAACGATCGCCGTCTTCGAGACTCAACGTGTCCGAGTTTCCGGTCGGCCGACTGTTCGCAGCAGCAGCGAGGGAACGAGGCTTGGCGCAGTGAGGCGAGGTGAGGTAAAGCGAGGAGTGGCGAGAGGAGGCGAGGTGAGGCGAACGGTTGGCCGCTCGCTTGGTCGTCGTGAAATTTACGAGCGACGCGATTTTTTCGCCCGTGTCCCGAACGCCCGTTTAATTTCCCGCGATTCTAGGATCTCTCTCGTCTCTAAAATATAGAGGAACAGAGAGGAATGGAACAGGAAAAAGACAGAGAGAGAANGAGAGAGAGAGAGAGAGAGAGAGAGAGAGAGAGAGAGAGAGAGAGAGAGAGAGAGAGTGAACCGAACCTGTGGCAAAACCCTTAAATCCGACCTTCCCTCCTCTCCTGTACAACTCGGCCCCTAGGGAAGAGCCGGATTTATGAGCACGGCCTAAAATCCGTACGCGAACGACGGCAGAGTTACGGAGCTAGAGAGAGCCGCGAGTGTATAAGGAGGAACGCCGCGGTAATTCGCGGATAAATTTACCGTGCCTCCGGCGGCGTATTTACCGTGGTAAATACACGCTCGGACACACCGGCGCGGACCGGCACCTACGTCGATTTCTTTTTCGCGGCCGAACGAGTCGCCCTACCCTGCCGATAATTATCGTGCGCTTGTGCGCGCGCGAGACTACGCACGCTCACATTTGCGCTCGAACGCCACGCCAGCTTTGGCCTTCTTCGAGTCCCACTTTGCTCGAATCGACACGGCCACGACGGAGGACGTACAATGACGACCAAGCGAGAATAAGAAAACGACGTTATATTACCTGTACGTTCATAGATGGGGAAACTGGGAATACCTCGAATGCTACGGATTTTTCGCTCGTTCCAGAAATAATCGTACCCCAAAATATATCGGGCTCTCCCTCCACTCGCACGCGCGCACGCACACATATACATACATATACATAAAACATGGTGTGCGCACGATAAGCGGACGTTAAAGGGGAACGCGCACTGGTTAGAGGGAAAAAAACGCGTTCGCGTTTTACGTAACGTGCGGCGAACCGTTCGAATCGAGTGGCGGGATGAAGAGGGTAGGGAGGATCAATCAAAGTCGAACATCGATGACGATAACGATAGAACCAAAAGAAGAATAAAGAGAAGACGCTAATCATTAACCTGAAAGAAAAAAATAAGCAAACATTTTCGAATTTATTACGTTTTACGTTTACCAATATATATGTCTGTATGTATATATATATATATATATATATATTTTCTAATCGTATTAGGTATACTCGTATACATATTCTCGGTATTCATAATCGTCGCGTTTATACATATATAAACTACATACGATGTTTATCGATAAAATTGGTGGTAGGAAAGGCAAGAGTGCGGTCTGTACCGTTATCGAGGTTAAACGGCGTTACGAAAATATTTCGAGCGCGCACAGAGATCGAAAAGATAGCGGTGGCGCGCGGACGTCACCGGATACACCTTATCGATCTCGATATCGGTGGCTCGTCGAGAGAGAAAGAGACGACGCGGTCGGACGTACGGCGGCCGATTAACGAACGGAGAGTCGCGCAAAGGGGAAAGGACGAAGGCGTGAAAGAGAAAGGAGTGAGGAGCGGCGAGAGATGGAGGAGGAGGAAGAGGTGGATGAGGATGAGGAGGGGGCGGAGGGAGAGGATGAGGTGGAGGAAGAGGTGGAGGAGGGGGAGGAGGAGGAGGAAGAGGAGGAGGACGGTCGGACGAACGGACGGACGGACGGATGGACGGACGGTTCGAGGGGGGAGAAGAGGGCAAAATCGATCGACACGTCCTCTCGGGTACGCGGCGAGGCGCACTTTGCGCACCGCGCACAGACAACACCGTGGCGAGGCAAACCCGTGTGCTCCTTTGCCACTCGAGCCGGTAACCCGTACAATTAATTTTCACCTGCTTCCCTCGCGGCTCGGCCTTTCGCGGAAGGATGTACGCGTTGTGCAGAGAGAGAGAGAGAGAGAGAGAGAGAGAGAGAAAGAGAAAGAGAGAGAGAAGGAAAAAGAGGTTTAACAGAGGCGACGCGACCCGAAGCACATTGGTGTGCGTTAGCGGCTGCGTTCGTGCGCGCTACGTGACACGCTCGCCGGTCCCAGACGTAACGGTCGCGATCGTTCCGCGAAAAAGATGCGCGTGTACCGGATGAGAGCAGAGAAAATGGCCTGGATTATTTTCGCTACTTGTAGATACGAAAATCGCGAGAATTTTAAATCCTTATACGTGAAAAATTGAACTTTCTTTTTTTTTATTTTTTTGTTTTTTTTATTTTTAATCGAATATGATATTTCGTAATCTTTTTTTAAACAGTTTTGAATGGATGAATGGTTTTTTTTTTTTAGGATCACAAGTTTAGTTCAACTGTTATGTTATATAGGTTAAATGTCCTTTAAAATTTATTTTTTTGCGATTATTTTTAGAGAGATTGGAGATTTTTAAAAATATATATTCATTAAATAACAGCATAATACAGACGATAATTGATAATTTGTTGATATCGTTTCGCTCAGATTGTGTAACATAATTATGTTAAGGTTATATTTAGTCGTGAAATCGTACCATATGGAATACGGTTCATATTAGGGAATACCCTAGAGCGCAAGAGTTACATTGTATTTTCCCGAGAAAGAAGCAACCGGTATTGGTTAACAGGAAGAAGTCCATCTCTCTCTTCACGAGAGACTACGGCTGTTGCGAGTGTTCCTCGCAACTCTGATATCGCGCCGGTTAAATAATCGCAACTTCGAAATTCCATCGTGCTTCTTCGATTTATTCTCCATTGGAAAGTTGCGCGGCAAAGTCTCTGGAAGTTTGCAAGCTCCAGAAACCCGGAATCCTATACGAAGTTCAAAGTCTCGTAACTTTGCCGTATCCATATGTATTTTCCCCGGAACCAGTGAAAGTGTTTTCCCTGCATTAAAATAGAATAACCTTAACCCTAGAACGTAAATATTTACCATTTTTATTAAATACTTTTATTATCGATTATCGATCAAATAAGCATTTTTTTTTTTTTTTTTTTTTATATTTATCTTCATTTCGATATCAAAAATTCTCATTCACTCTATTTCGTATAAAATATCATTGTTAAAACAGTATCCTCATCTAATAATATGAAACAAAATATAATATCGTATTCTAAAATAAATAAAAATCAATATAAACACTCGTGAAATATAACCATATATTACCTACTGATCCTTTCTTTTTAATTGGCACGATCAAATAAATATATCAAAGAATGTGCATGCATCTTAAACGCATCCTTAAATCGTATAATAAATAAACAACACGAATAACGTTCGAGAAAGCGATTGGAATATTCTGGAGGATTAGCAGTGTAATTGTTGGACACTTGGATGAACAATGGCCGGGGTTACCGATTGTCTTCCGAGGGGGAAAGACTTGTTTACTGTTCGACGGCCGATGACGAATACCAACATCGAAACAGAGGAGTCGCAGTTTTCGAAGAAAACGGGCGCAGGATTAGGTGGACGGAATCGACTATCGGTTATCCGGACACGGATTATCGAAACCCTCTCCCTCCACCTTATTATCGAGGCCCGGACTTTTACGACGCTTCTTCCCTCGGACGAGGGCCAGCTTAAGTCACGTTCAGGTCGATTTGTGTCCACAGTTGCACGAAAGTACGAGGGAAAGTACTCGATATTTTTCACTTTTGTTCGGTGCTTGTAAAATTTTACGATCGACGAATTGTAAAATTTTTCGTTAAGTCGGAATAATCATCAGGATGAATTATGGTGATTCACTCGCCAGGTAAATTTCAAAAAACTACAAACTACTAGTTTCGACTAAAATTGTCCCCTCCCCTCCCTCCTTCTCCATCCCCCTCCCTCAATACCTCAACTTTAAAAGTTTATCGTTTCCGATTGAAATTAATTTGTTGAAATTAACAAAAAAAAAAAAATTTTCTCATCTCTAAAATAAATTTTTCCAATAGCGGATATCAATAGCTTAATAAATTCGATCTTTTTTTTCCTCTCTCTCTCTCTCTCTCTTCACGTTCCTGTGCAATTATCGGACAGGAATCATCCTTTTCATCGAGTAATTAATCAACCTTACGTTTCGCAACGATAAAACGATACGAATAGAACGAGTGAGAGGATTCGTTTTTTTTTTTTTTTNGAGAAGATTTTTTTTTTTTTTTTTTCTTTCTTTTTCTTTCTTTTTGAGAAGCGGTTAGGGGAAAATATGATGAATTCGCCAGATACCGAGAGAGGGGTAAAAGACATCTACTAAAAGCTAATAGGGCGTATAATGGAGAGCTGTTGTATAGTGTACGATTACGCGCCGGTTTTATACTATTCTCGGTCTCTCGGCCAGGGGTACGATTAATAATTCCATAGAGCACTTAAATCACTCTTGTTCGCGCGTTTTTCTTTGTTTCGCGCTTTTATGGTTACAGGGACAGGGACAAGTTAAAATATACTCAGGTCAGGTAGAGGAGAGAGAGAAAGTAAGGCGAAGGATTAACTTGTTGTCCAAATGTTCGTCCCAGTGTGGAGGAATAAAGGAAGTTTTTGACCTGGGTCAACTCACGTGGGGTAGAAAGAAATTACAATACACGAGCCTGTACACCGCATGCCTTTATCCCAAGTTATTGACGGGTGCCTCGATTTTTCTCGATTCTCGTAAATAGGATATAAATTCGTGTGTCGAATTTTCGTTGCGACATTTGAGAAACAAACTTGAACTAAATTTACGTACATTCGTATCGCATATTCGAGAGAATTTCGTATGTTCGCCCTTTCCCTTTCGATTTCGATCGTTTTTATTCTCCTCTTCGACTTTTAAAAATGGCAACGTCGAATTTTGGGAACGCTTTCATTTCAGACATTGACGAAACGTTTATTATACATAATCGAAATATATACATATATATATATATATATACAAAGCAATTATGAATATTATCGTTATCATAGTCAAAATTAGACGATCTTTAAAACCACCTTACCTGTGGAATGACCCAGGTAATAACCTTTCCTCTTATAATAAACTATTGTATCGTCAAATGATGAATTGGCAGTAATTCGAGTTAAAAGCTTCCATTTCAAGACGTAATAAACCCAACTTCCTATTCCGACAAACGACCCGTTTTTTTTCTTTTTTTTTTTTTTATTTCGACAGATAATACGCACTCGTGCTAATGCTCTTGCGAATACGAGCCATTGAAACGAGCGTCGATGATACGTTCTTATCTGGATGTGGATAATTTACCGAACGCTTATCGATTAATAAGGGTGTAATTTTTCACCCTCCTTTTTTCTGGTAAACTTCTCCCTCTCTCTCTCTCTCTCTCTCTCGATCGACCATACTGTTTTTCCTCAATGGAAAAGTCAAAGAGACTCGATGCAAGAAACGGGAGGCCCCCAGCTTTGACGAAGACGAATGCCCGGTGTCGCGTACACTCGGCGCCGAACCTCTCTCTAACAGGAGAAACGAACGGAACACGAGAAGGAAGAGAGAGAGAGAGAGAGGGAGAGGGAGGGTGAAAGAGTAGGACGAAGCAAAGAAAGAGCATGGAGAGTGAAGTTCATTCATAAAAAAGAAAATTATTACGCCCGCGGTGAAGCGACTCCCGCAAAGTGAATAATGCCTGCTGCTCTCCCTCCCTTTGCCTTCCAGTTTAACTCTAACTCTGTCTGGTTGCCTGGTCGGCACAGTCCGCGACTTCTGAACGACGATTATCCCTACTCGTTTCTCTTCCTTTCCATCTTTCTCTTTCTCCCTCCCTCTGTCTCTCGTTTCTTTTCTCTCTCTCTCTCTCTCTCTCTCTCTCTATCTCGATCATCGTCGAGATCTTCCGCGATAAACTTTCCACCCTCCTACGCGGTCGAGGGTCATCTCTCTGCGCGATTCTCTGTACCATCGAAAGTGGAAAGGTATATAACGAAAAGGTAGAGGGAAAGAGAAATAGAATAGGAAGGAAGGAAGGAAGAGGGGAGGAGCGGAGGAGAGGAAAGTTGGACGAGTTCTTAACTCGCTCGTTAATGCAACCACGTGGATAAAAGTTTCGAAAGAGTGGTCGATATATATCGGTACACCAGCTGTATGTATCGAGGAATCCATGGGAGCGGAAAGAGAGATGGGAAGCGAGCGAGCGAGCGAGCGAGCGAGCGAGAGAGAGAGAGAGAGAGAGAGAGAGAGAGAGAGAGAGATATCTAGCAAGAGCAAGCGCGGGGGTGGATCGGGTGGGCGAGAGGGAGAGCGCATGTACGAGCAATGGGAGAACTACCTAACAGTTCCCGACCCGTTGACCCCTAAAGTTTGCCGAGCGAGAATTCGCATTCCGTGAATGGGGCAATTCATAAATGTATCTCCCGATGTCTCTCTTTCGTCTGCCGCCTCTCTCGCGCTCCCTCTCGCTTCTCGCGGCTCCACGTGGATTTTCCATCGCGTTCCTCTACATTCACTACGTATCGCTCTGCTCTCTCTCTCTCTCTCTCTCTCTCTCTCGTTCCACCAACCCCTCGTAAAACGATTCTTCTTTTTCTCTCCCTCGTTTCTCTATGCGTTTCTGTTCCTGTTTCTGTCTGTCACTGTTTGTAGCGTAGCATTTTTTTCCTTTTTTTTCCCCCTCCCCCTCTCTTTATTTTTCTGCCCACCCCTTCCTCCCCACCCCGGTATTTTTCCCCTTTTTCCCCCATTATTCCCCCGTGTTCCGTGTTTCGGTCGTGCGTTAGATTGGAGGGGGAGGTGGGGAGGATACACGTGGCAGCTGGAAATCACGGGGAGATGTTTTGACTCCTGTTTTAATGGATGTTCCGCGTACACGCGATTAACGCGTCCCGATGCTTTTCAATTTTCGCGCAACGCTAGCTACACGCTAGCTCGTCCGAGCGTTCACACGCCCCGACCCGTGAAAATCGTATTAATTGCAAACGGAGGTGAGGTGGTATCGCGCATAATTGCCAGACTAGGATTCCTTCGATGGGATCAGGGAACTTCTCTCTCTTTCTTATTGTGTGTATATATATATATATATATATATATATTTCTTCCCCTCTCTTTCATCTTTCCACTTTTCCTTCACCACTTTCACCTTTCCTTTCCTTCTCTCTCCGTCTCTCTTCCTCCTCGGTATGTATCGCTCGGTCCGCATACTTTCGCAAAACTTTGTTTGCCGTTCTTGAAAACTTTGATTCGATTTCACTCCGACAAAACTCTCTCTCGCTCTCTCGTAACATGAAAGATACATCGCTACCCTGTTGCAGCCGGTCATTCAGTGATATACCGTTCGTGGTGTTCGTAGGGGAATCAGTAGCGCGATTGCTCGGTGTGGAAAGGATAGATGGAGAGAAGAATTTCTTTCCTTCCTCCTCTTACGCGGCGCGAAAAACGCGAGGCGAAATCTTCTATGCGTCTCGGAGGGAAAAAAAAGGAAGAAAACCGAGTCGTCGCCCGATTCGTCGGCGGTGCGGAAGAGGAAGGGGAGGCTGGTTTCGAAAATTTCGTTCGTTAAAACGGAAAATCGATAGCGGACCACCCCCGTCCGGTATACGTATATCGGACGCCCACGCGGTTGTTACCTCGTGCCGTACGCCCGCGCGCGTATCTCTGCGATCTCGCATCTACCTGGACACCCACGTAATCGGCAGCCAAGTGGAAATCCTGGTAGCTGGCTGCTCGACGATGGAACAAGGCGAAGAAGGGGATGCTCTACCGATCGGTCGCGAAATAACGAAAAAATGGAAACCACCCCGAGGGACGAGAAAAGAAAGAAAGAAAGAAACGAAGGAAGGAAGGAAGAAGAGGAGGTGGAAGAAGAGGAAGAAGAAAGGGAGCAAGAAAAAAAATAAGCAGCTTTGCGAGGAAAAACGTAAAGATCACCTCTAGCGATGGTTGGCCAAGGCGGACATGGAAGCGAAGGCGGGACAGAGTTATACGTTATACGAGCGCGGGACGAAGAGAGACGGGGAAAGGAAAAGCGGCGCAAAGGTGTGTTTGGAAGGTGGAAGGAGGAAGGAGGGTCTCCGTGGAAATTTACCGGAGCGCGAGTTACGGGAACTTGGCCGTAGCTGGTTCGAACCTCTCTCTCTCTCTCTCTCTCTCTCTCTCTCTCTCTCTCTCTCTCTCGGTTAGAGCTCTCGGTTCGGCGTGGCATAGCACGGCACAGCACAGCCTGGACCGTTGGCTTCGCCCCCGTATATATAGCAGACCGCGGGTTTCGCATCCGCGGCTAAGAGCAAAGGGGCGCCAAGGGTTCGGGTCCGTCGCCGGATGGCAGGAGGTATCCCGGGGTGAGAGGGGCGATGGGACGGGGGGACGGGAGGAAAGGAGGGCGACCGAGAGGGTAAACCGGTCGTTTGCACGCGATGGAAAGGGACAGAGGGGGATACGGGTCGGAAGGGAGAGAGAGACGGAGGGTGGAGGGAAGGACGGAGAGAAGGTTAATAGGGGGATGGTGCGGTGGTCGAAGCGATGGCGAAGGGGGCGGCGAGAGAGCGCGGTGTACGCGCGCGGCAAGGGTCGCTCGAGGGATCGTGGCGAGAGGAGAGCGAGCGGAGTGCGCGTTCCACGAGGCGAGAGAGAGGAGAGGAGAGGAGAGAGGAGAGCGAGGGAGAGAGAGAGAGAGAGAGAGAGAGAGAGATAGAGAGAGAGAGAAACGCGGCCGCGCTTGGCGCGTTTCTGGATGGGCGAGGGGGTTGGCGGAGGGTGGAGCAGGGGACGGGTCGCGGGGAATGGCGAAGTAGGTCGTGTCTCGCTCTCCCTCGTTTCGCCCGGCCATCACCCTGTCTCCCTTTCTCGCCGCCGGTTTCTCTCGCTCCGCTGTGTATTCCGCGGTAAACGGCCAAGCCTGGTCGACGGACCCTCGCATGGCCTGCAGCTGTCTCCTAACCCCTCCACTCCACTCCACTCCACTCCACTCCACTCCACTCCTCTCCGTTCGTCCGTCGGTCGGTCGATCGGTTGGTCGGTCGATCGGTTGGTCGGTCGATCGGTCGGTCGATCGGTCGATCCGTCCGTCCGTCCGTCCGTCTGTCTTCGCTTCGTCCGCGTCCCCCTCTCTCCCTCTCCCTCTCTCTCCCTCTCTCTCTCTCTCTTCCCCCCGATAACCCCGCGTTCACCCTTGCCTTTCCTTCCTGTCCTCTCTTCGCCACCGTGTTCCGTTCTCCCGGTGTGGTGGGTTCGTTCTCTCGCCGCGAGCCACCCTGCACACCACCCTACACACGGAGAGAAGGAGAACGAGAGGGAGAGAGGAAGCGATCGACGTAAGCGATGGATAAGAGAGGGACGGATCGACGACGGGAGAGGGTGGGTGGGTGGTGGTGGTGGTGGTGGAGGCGGCGGCGGCGATGGTGGTGGTGGGCGAAGAGAGAAGAAGGGAGGCGTTGGAAGCGCGTTGGAAGGGCAGCAGCGGTGAGCGAGAACGCGATTCTACTTCGGCCCTATGTACTAGATACCAGAAGGCCGAGTGACGGGGCGAAACAGGGAGGGGGAGGGGGGAGAGAGAAGGGAGAAGGCAGGGACGAGACGCGAGGAGAGGACGAGAAAGGTGACCACACCACGGTGAAGAGCGGAGGACATCGGGTGAGAGAGCAAAGTGAGGCGGAGGGGGGAGGGGAAGGGAGAGAGAGAAGCTACCCTGGTGTAAATACATAGCTGCACGCCACACCACGCCACGCTATATCACGCTATGCCACGCTATGCCATGCCACGACCAACCGACCGACCGCGGGCTTCGGACGACCCGAGGAGTTAACTCTCGCGCACGAGAGAAAGCGGGATATCTATCTACCTACCTACCTACCTACCTACCTACCTACCTACCTACCTACCTACCTACCTACCTACCTCTCTACCCACCTACCTAGCAGCTAACGCGCAGCTACACAGGCACGGACTATATACGACCGATAGGTCGCGGAGACGACCGATCGGAGGGTATACGTCCGTTTTGTTCTCGGTGGAAGGCCTCGGTAGGGAGAGGAAAACAGGCCGCGTGAAAAGGATCGCGACCCGGCTCCACGATCCAGCCCGCAGACCTTCCCTCCTCCTATGCGTCGTCCATCGGTTGAACGGCGACCGGGAAGATCGATAAGACGAGAACTCGAACCGAACCGAACCGAACCGGTAATTCTTTGCCGCCGCGATGCGATGCGATGGAGAGAACGAAGCGGAGCGTAACACACCGATAGGGTGGAAACTTGTAAAAATATAATAAATCGTGGCGCGGAAGATGAGGATACGGTGACGGAGATAGATAGATAGATAGATAGATAGATAGATAGATAGATAGATAGATCGGGGGGCAGAGGAGCGGCGAGGAGAAAATTGGAGGGAGGGGACGACGGTGAGAGGAGAGGAACGACGGTGGGGAGAGGGAGAGAGAGAGAGAGAGAGAGAGAGAAAAAAAGGTGAGAATAATTGCGGACGGCGAGAGGGAAGACCGGCTGGAACCGAAGATCGGGGCGTAACGAGGGACTCTTCTCCACGGTCGAAGCGGCCAACAACGGAGAAAAGACGAGGAGAAGGAAGGATCGTGAAGGAAAATAAAAAAAAAAAGGGGAAAAAAGAAAGGAAAAAAAAGAAGGTCGGGTGGAAGAAACGAGAAAACGAGAGAGGAGGAGGAGGAGGAGGAGGAGGAGGGGAAGGAGGGGGAGGAGAAGGAGAGATTGGACGGTTTGGCCGGGAGATAGAGCGAGATCGTAAGAGTCACGAGGACGCGTTTTCCTCCCGATACGGTAACCCGAGTTTCGGACCTGTTCTATCCCGAGCTACGCCACGGATAGAAGGTTCGTGGGCGAGAAATCGATTTCTGTTCGCCCGTCGAGCGTAAAGTAGACCGTCGAACGAACGTACGGCAGCGTGATACGCGGGCTGCAATTTACGCGGCTATCAGGCATACCTATACGTTAGCGTATCGCGAAGCTCGAACGATACCCCGGAAAAAGGGGGCTTTCCCGAAGGTTTCTCGATAAAAAGCTCCAAGGGGGTTTGAAGCTCGGGGATTTTCATCGTGAAAAAGAATAATCGTGGATCGTTTATCGTGATCGGTAAAATTTCGTTATTCGACGAGAAAAAGGAAAGAGAGAGAGAGAGAAAAAAAGGAAACGAAATAAAAGCTAGATCGTCTTTTAACAATTATCGCTAATTATCTTAATCAAGGTAAATCGATCCGGAATGGAGAAAGAAGCAAGAATACTTTTGTCGAGGGAATTGTCTCGATGTATATATATATATATATATGTATATATATATATAATAATCGAGAAACGATTATCCAGCGGGGAACGTGGATACAAAGACTATGACGAGACTGCTCGATCAAAGATTCACCGTCGTTTAATAGCTGCGATCTCTATTCTCTCCACCCCTCCTTCCCCTATCATCCATCCTCTCGGTCCTTTATCATAAATCCCTCACGGATGTTTGGAGCTCGAGTGTATAGCCGTATATCAGAAAGCCGAGTTATAGAAGTGGGTCGATCCTATCTTTCTGCTTGGGGTGCGCGACGCGCGTTGCAACAAGTGCGAGACGATGGAGCGCTACATTGAGATTCAGTCTGCTCCGGCTCAATTCCATTCATCGTCGAAACAGTTTCCCAACCAGATGCTTTAACGATCGGCACTCAGCCGAAAACACAAATTATCGAGTTAACTCGCTAAATAGAGCGATGCTATCGTGGCTAACTATCGCCCAGTAATTTTAATTAGATCGCGCGACCAACGAGGAACGGGCAACGTCGCTCTCCTCTTTATTTCCACCTTTCCCCTTTCCCTTCTTCTACTTTTATTATCCTCCCCCCTCCCCTCCTCGCCTCCCCCCTTCCCCCTAGTATCGAGCGTAACGTCGTTTTTATGACGTATCGTCGCGAAACGTTTCCTCTTTCCATCCCCGTACACGTATCTACGTATCCACGTACGTACGTGAATCGCACGCGTACGAACGCACCCGTCTCTCTCTGTTTATGTACGACTCCGCGTATGGATATGTGCACGCGCTTATGCGCGCGCGCGCGTGTGTATATCTATCTTTCGCATTCTCTCTTTCTCTCCCCTTTTTCTCTCTTTCGCTATACATATATATGTATATATATATATACATACATACATATATAGATATATATATATATATATACACATATACACACACGTATACAATCAGTAAACGCAACAAGTTTCCTTTTTATACGGTGACCTACAGGTTATTCAAAAGGAAGCTTAAAGCAGAGAACGGTATTATTATCGTGGTAGGTCACGAGGGAAACTTATCGGTCTTCTCTCCGCAAAAATCGTTTCCTCCTCCCCCTCCACCGCCTCGTTTCTCTATTCCACGAATTCTCTCGACAATTGTATTTAAAGTCCGTGGCGATTTAAGGGCTCGTTTCTCACCCTCGTCGTCTCTCTAAACAGAGAGAGAGAAATAGAGAGAGAGAGAGGATCTCCCGAATGTTTTAATTGAAATCTCTCCTCTCTCTCCCCTATACGCTCCTCCATCAACGTTCTACCAATCTACCAACCCCTATGGCGTTTTCTCTCTCTCCTTCCGCGTATATTTAAATTTCAACGGACGAAAGTCAACCGAGTCGGTCGGGTTGGCTCGTTCGTCTATCCGGTCCAGCTACTTTTTCTTCTTTATACCCACCACCCACTACCCTCCTCGATATCGAACTAGTATTCGGATACGCTTTACCTTAACGAGAATATCCGCCATTTACATACCTCCGATCAGATTACCCGCGCCGGTATATCTTTTTTTTCTTTTTTTTTTTTTTTTCTTTCTCCCCTCTCTTTTCTTTTCAACCTTCTTGTTAACCCGTAGTGCCGCGTAAAGATCCCTAATTTCTACCGCTCCTTTTATTTATTTATTTTTTTTTTTCTTATACGCATACAGGGCGAGTAAAAAGTGTCCAAAAGTGTCCAAAAGTATCCAAAAGTATCCTTCTTGTTAACTCGTGCCACGTAAAGATCCCTAATTTCTATTCTCCTCGTTTTATTTATTTTTCT
The DNA here is from genome assembly GCF_014066325.1 of Apis laboriosa. Lineage (NCBI taxonomy): Eukaryota > Metazoa > Arthropoda > Insecta > Hymenoptera > Apidae > Apis > Apis laboriosa. The sequence goes on along the minus strand of NW_025222928.1, from coordinate 5,546,840 downwards.
TTTATATGCATATAGAATATCCAAAAGTATCCAGTATTGAATAATACTTGTTGGAAACGTAATTTTCTATTCTCATTCCTTTTTATTATTTTATACGCACACAGGATGAGTAAAAAGTATCCAAAAGTATCCTTCTTGTTAACTCGTGCCACGTAAAGATCCCTAATTTCTATTCTCCTCCTTTTATTTATTTTTTTTTTTATATGCATACAAAATATCCAAAAGTATCCAGTATTGAATAATACTTGCTGGAAACGTAATCTAAACGAATTTTTGAACTAATGTTCCCTAATTTTCACTCTTCATTCCTTTTTATTTTTTTATATGCACATAGGATAAAAAGTATCCAAAAGTATCCTTCTTGTTGATCCGTGCCACGTAAAGATCACTAATTTCTACCCTCCGCTCTTTTTTATTTTTCTATACGCATATAGAGTGAGTAAAAAGTATCCAAAAATTAATTCATAAACCATGTAAAAATTCCTAATTTCTATCATCCGTTTCCTTTTATTTATTTTTTTTTTATACGCACACAGAATGAATAAAAAATATCCAAAAGTATCCAAAAGTATCCTTCTTAATCCGTGCCACGTAAAGATCCCTAATTTCTATTCTCCTCCTTTTATTTATTTTTTTTTTTATACGCATACAGAGTATCCAAAAGTATCCAAAAGTATTCAGTATTGAATAATACTTGCTGGAAACGTGATCTAAACGAATTTTTGAGTTAATATTCCTTAATTTCTATTCTCCATTCCCTTTTATTATTTTATACACACACAGGATGAATAAAAAGTATCCAAAAGTATCCAAAAGTATCCTTCTTGTTAACTCGTGCCACGTAAAGATCTCTAATTTCTACCCTCCTCTTTTTATTTATTTTTTTTTTATACGCATACAGAGTATCCAAAAGTATCCAAAAGTATCCAAAAGTATCCTTCTTGTTAACTCGTGCCACGTAAAGATCCCTAGTTTCTCCTTTAATTTTTTTATACGCACATAGAGCGAGTAAAAATTATCCAAAAGTATCCAATATCGAATAACACTTGCCGAGTTAAAAAAACTCGAGTTTAAAAATTTATCACATAATTATTAAATTTTTGAACCAATGTTCTTAGACCCGTTCCCTCGGCTCGTTTCTTAAACTTTCTGTCGCGGTCAAAATTTTACGTGGAACAACGTTTCCAGCCTTTGTCTCCCAAAACAAAAATAGCTATCCGAGTGTCCTATTTCAAACGCCTCACCCTGTATATACCCTGTTTAAAGCCGGCTCCATCCGACCCATCCCCATCATGCGCCCTGAAATGCGTGTCACGTAGCGACCTTACACTCTTCTGCCAGAAAGAGAATTGAGACGAGAGAGAGAACGAGCGAAACATCGCAGGATTCGAAAATAATCAACGATCGTCCTCTTCCACGCTTAATTAAAACGGTGACGGATGCGCGAAACGGAAGGTTTCCGTGGCAGCGTTTGACAAATCGGTGGGGGTCCGTCTTCTCTTGTTCGCGACACGGTCGGTGCCGCGGTCCTCTTGGCGGATACCTGGGCCTGGCGACCGTGGCAGGAAAGGCAGAGGACGGTCATTCGAAAATGGGACGAATGGGCGATCGACGGGCAACAACAATGGCGCGGATCGCCGGCAAAAAGGAGCTCGGAAAAACCCCGCAAAACGGTTTCCCTTCTCTTTGCCGTGCCTTTGAAGGATACGATAGGATTAACCTTTTGACGTTGGCAAGCGTCTGGGCCGCAGGTTCTGCGAGGATTTACAAGGGAGACAGGGGGCTTTACGAGCGTACGGAAAAAATTATAACTCGCGGCCTTCGCCCTTGGCTGTAAATCCATCTTTCCGTTAATCTCCACATTGTTCTTCCACAATTTTCGGCGAACGTTTGGGCCCGGTCGGCCAGCCGATTTTCCACGTGAATTTACGACGCTTGTCGCACCGTTCTTGCTAATTTTTCGACACGTGGGACGCGTTTGTTTTGAATACAGAAGGGAGCAGGGGAGGGATGCAAATTAAAAATAAGAAAATAAGAAAAGGGTGGCCTGGTATGATGATCTATCAAGATTATTATTATTATTAATTATTAATTAATTGTAATTTAATTGTACAATAAAAATGTACAAAGGAAATTGTACATGAAAATCGTATATATATATATATAGTCGAATTATATTGCAACTCGTAACGACTGCTGAAATATCCCATTAAAACTCTCTCGCCTCCTCTCCCTCCACGTGGAATATATTAAATTTGACGCGCAACAAGTGGAAAAAGTCGGTCGAAACCACGAATCACGAAAAACAACCTCCGAGATACATATTTCGCTATGTCAACTTTAGTTTCCCCTGGTAGCGTATATCGAACGCAAGATCCCGTTGGAAAGAGAACAAACTGAGGTACCGAATAAAGTTTCAACCACGCGTCGATTTTTACCTTATGTAATCCCTTTAGAATTCTCATGGACGATATATAGATAAAGTGTAAAGAGGAGAGAGAGAGAGAGAGAGAAAAAAAAGAAAGAAAAAGAAAAGAAAGAGAGAAAGAAATAAGACAAAGAGGATATCGTTTTGATGTAAAAGGAAAAGGCAGAGAGAGAGAGAGAGAGAGAGAGAGAGACTGGTGAACGAGGCGCGGAGAGTACCTGTGTTATCTGTCCACAGTGAAACCAAGTAGAACAAATCGAATCGCGGCAGCATCCGCATTCAGCGGTGTTGCCTGTTGCTCTTATTAGATCGTTATTACATCACGGCGAAACAGAGTTATCCGCATGCCCCGACGCACGGATTATTCAGCATTGTTCGTGCCGCTCTCCGCACGACGACGACGACGACGACGCCTCGTCCTTGTTTTTCCACCCTTGCCACGCTTTTTCGCTCGTCGAACGAAATGCTCGCCGGCTGAAATTTTTAGTCGAGGGAAAAATAAGCGGAAGGAATATCCTTTGTTTTTCCCTCTTTCTGCTATTGTTATTTATTTTCTCTCTTTCTCTCTCTCTCTCTCTTTCTATTCTCGATCACAATCCTCGCAAATTTTCTTATTATTGTTTTTAGAAAGTGCGATTTTTTTACGCTTGTTACGATTTGTAGTATTGAATTGGATTGGATTTTTAAGAGTGTTTAAATACGTTATTATAGAAATATTAGCTTTTTCGAACGATGATCGGTGGGTGAAATTTTGTAGTCGAAATATCCTTTGTTTTTCTCTTTCTATTCTCGATCACTTGGAAATTTTCTTATTATTTTTAGGAAATGCAATTTTTTTACGCGTTGATTAACTTGTTACGATTTTTAATTGAATTGGATTGGATTGTTGTAAAAGTGTTGTTTAAAAACGATGATCGGTGGGTGAAATTTTGTAGTCGAGGGAATATTTTTTTTTCTAATCTTTGAAATTTTTTTTACTATTACTATTATATTTATGAAATTTTTATTCAACTATTTAATTTAGCTTAGCTTATGAATTTTGAAAATATATATGTGTTTTATATACTTACGTTACATCTACAGAGATTAATCTCAAAATGGATTATATGGAAAAATAGTTGTAGAATACTTGTAAATTGCTTGTAGAAATAAAAAATTCATTAAGAGCGAGGCAAGAAACCTTCACATATTATATATATATATATATAAGATAGATCATAATACACGAAAGTCGTTCTGGAAATTAATCTTCCCTTCCCCTATTGCATTTATCGCATTTAGATTTAGATAGACGTAAAGTTCGATTTAGACAAAAGCTCAAAAATACGTATAGATTGTAAAATACTCCCTTTATACATATCACGATTAATCGCAATCGCTCGATCCGAATAAATTTTAATATTCTCCCTCTCCCCTACCGTTCCCACCACCGAAACGAAAATATTCGCTTCAACATCTAAACAACGAACGAGATGCTATCCTTGATTCCTCAGGCCCGGCCCGACAATCGATAGCATCGATCGAGCAGTTGTCGGGCGCGCCGCGTGCACGCGATTAATCGCCGCCGAGAAAATGGCGGCCACCCCTCGGCTCAGGTGTTCGCACTTCCGCTTCCCGGATCCGGTATGCGGCGGCCCCGCGTGTGCGACCGCGTCTCGCGAAAGCTAGACGCAGAAAACAAGGCAGCGTGAACGCGGGGGCGAAGGAGCGCGGTTTTTCCTCCGCTCTCCACGGCCCAAAACGGTTGCCCGCTTTTAGCCTCGGAACGCCTCGGCCAAGTGTTGGCCAACTCTCGTATACGCGGTGTCTATAAAATATTGGACATACGTCGAAAAGTTCAACCTCTGCCAACAATTGCGTCCCTCCTCCCTCCGTCGCCTTTCTTTTATTCTCTCTCTCTCTCTCTCTCTCTCTCTCTCTCTCTCTCTCTCTCTCTCTCTCGTAACTTTGAGAAATAGAACCATTCCTTTTTAATCCTCGCGCTCGTGCTTGTTTCGATTCGAAAGCGATGTCTATCGTTTCGGAGGATCGATTCTGTTCGAACGAAAGGTGGTCGTTGGGTCGGTGGTATCTTTAGAAAATACCCTCCTGTACGTAGCACGGCCGAGACAAAGGAGAGCGTGGAAAAGTCACGGATGGAAAGTTGCGTTCGTTTTCAAGGATGAGAAGGAAGGTGCGGGTAGGGAGGGAAGGGGGGGGAGTGGGTTTTTAGGCCGGTTAGCGTAAGAAGAAGAAGAAGAAGAAGAAACGGCGAAGAAGAAGGGAAAAGGGCACGACAACGCGAGCGGTGGCTTCTGTACCTGGGGAAGGCGATTTCGCGCTGGTATATGGCGGTTATATATCTTGGCCCAGGCCACGGTCGTGGAAGCACCGACCGTTTCTAGGTAGTCGGAGGATCTCGGCTTTGCCGCTTCTTTTTACCCTCGCCTTCGTTTCCTTCCTTCCTTCCTGCCTTTCTTTCCTCTCCTCTTTATCCGTCTACGTATAATACGTATATATATATATATATATATCAACATTCTTTCTCCTCTTCTTCCTGTCATCTAATGCCCCTCTAAGAACTTTCTTTCCTCTTTCTTTCCACGATGCTTCTCCCCCTCAACTCCCCCCCTCCGCGCTCCCGGTTCGGATATCGCCCGCCTCGACAAACTTTCACCGTCCCTCCCCCCTCTTGTTTCTCCTCCCTTTCTTTCTCTCCTTCTTATCTCTCTCCTCTTCTCTTTCCACGATATCCTCCAACGTTGGTTCGGATATCGCTGCAACGTGCTTCCTCGCAACTCTCCTCTCTCTCTCTCTCTCCATCTCCCTTATTCCGCCCACCCCCGTCTTATATCTCCCTCTCTCCGTCTTCCATCCACCGTCGCGTTTCACACGCCGCGCTCCACACACCTCCCCCATACACCACGTTCTCTTCTTCTCTCCCTTTCTCTCTCTCTCTCTCTCTCTCTCTCACTCTTTCCTCGCGAGTCGTTGGGTTAATCTGCGAGACAGCTGTGCCGGGGATACACCCTCGCCTAGGTCTCTCCTTTATTGCCGCGTCTCCTCTTCTTTTTTTACGTCATTATTAAAGGCACGCCCCAACGAGGACGCTTCGGCTCGAGCTACTCGGAGGCCGAGGGAGGCGGAGGGCTCCAACACCGAAAGGAGCCGTGTGCAGTGGAGGAAAGGATGGGACGAGGGTGGAAAGGGAGGAGGAGGAGGAGGAGGAGGAGGAGGAAGAAGAAGGAGCAGGAAGAGAAGAAGGAGGAGGAGGGTGGCACAGGGAGGCGAGGGGTGGAGGAGGGAAAACGTCGGACGCGTTGCAGCAGGAGGGTGGGAAGGGGGGAGAAGGACAGAGGCAACCACGCCGCGCTATGTCGGACCCGCTCTCTTATTCTAAATTATCCGGATACCTGCGCCGAGGAAATGACGGTACGTGTTATCGGCGACGTCCTCTCCTGCAGAGCGCCCCGCCATTGTGTCCATGTACGTGCCGTGCTTCTTCCTCCTTCTCTCTCGCTTCCTTTTCCCTATATCTCCCTCCCTTTTTTATTCCTCCACCACTTTCCGTCCCTCGACTACCTGCCCAAGTTTCTCTCCCTCCCCCTCTTTCTTCTCCCCTTTTTTTAACCTTCGTGTTTAGAGAAAATCGGGGACGCGAGGAAACGGAAATAGGAAAGGGAAAAGGGTCGTTTAGAGGAGGAGGAGGAGGAGGAAGAAGAAGAAGATTTAATGAACTTTTCGCGTTTGCTTCCCTTCGAGTACCGTTAATTGGCCTGTTCGTCCATTGTTCGACGGAGCGAAGGTTTTTAAGCGAGTGTTTATGGCTTTTCTCGAGGAGGATGATTCAATCCGACGGTCCCGTTAACGATAGGGTATGCTAATACCGCGATAGCGGACAGTCTCCATTCGTTGCCATTCGTGGTGTATTGCCGAGGGTGTATTATCGCTTTAGTCATGGAATTGGGAAAGGGTCCGAATGTTTGTTCAAACTTCTCCTTGCTTACTACGCCCGTTATGACACACTGTGTTAACAGAGTGGCGGCATGTAACCCAGGTAAAGGGAATATATTAGGGAGTGATTTAAACGGTGGATAAGCAGGGGGATTATGATAATTCGTAAGGTTTCGTGGAAATTGGAGATCGAAAATTATCGTTTAACGTTTTTTGGTTGTATGTTGATTGGAATTTTGTCGATCGCGTTTTTCTTATTATTTTTATTATTATTGTTGAGTGATAACGATTACTACGGATTGAAAGGATGGTGAAAAATGTGGGATAAAACGACGATGTAAAGGATGTAAAGAGAGCAAAAGCGGGATGGGATTTGCCGCTTTTATTTAAGACTTAAACTTGACGAAGTGGCCTCGGAATAAACGAGGCAAAATACGATGTAACCTCTTCACGGATAAATTTATTAACCTGTTAACCGTGTTGTTTTTCTCGCCAACGAATCTTTGGATAGATTATTAATTAGATTCAAAGTGTGCGCGTCTTTGTATGTCGAAATGTAAATTCGATAATTCGTGATGGACGCGTAATTCCATCTTATTCGTACGAGCGTCGAAACGCGACTGCCTGATATTCCGTATTCCCCTTCCTATATTAATTCCCTCTCCCCGAGCGTATTATATCTTACGAACGAGTCTAACTCTAGATCTCAATTACCTCGAATCCGAATACCTCGAATAGCGCGAAATCGTACTCGTATCTCGCAAAAATTCCATTTTTAAGAATCTAACCTTATCTTGGCCGAATCGTAACTCTGGAAAACTATCGATTACCGCAACATAACCTCCAAAAGTTACCCTCAAAAGAACAGAAACGATAAAGATAAAGTAACGAAAAATTTAAATTAATTAAAGGTATATCGATATAAATTTTTTTCTAAAAAGAAAATATAAGAGAAATATGAACAAAATTCGTAATTCGAAAACTTAAATTTCGTCAAAACTGTCTCGATTTGAATTTCTTCTTGATCGAATTTCTCTTTCTTCCTCGATAAGGTATCGATCACGGGGCGCAAAATAACCTCGAAAAGAAAAAAATTTACCAAAAATAACGCGAAATATTTGGAAAAATTTATATTTCGAGGCAAAATTTGAAAAGGAGGACCATCGATTCAAATTTTCCGAGAACGAAACTGCGGAACGTGAATTTTCTCTTCTTTAAAACGATTACGACGCGCAAAATAATATTGAAAAAAAAAAAAAAAAAATTACCAAAAATATACCGCGAAATATTTGGCAAAAATATATATTTCGAAACAAAATTTAGAGGACGGAGAAGCATCGATTTAAACTTTTCGAGAACGAAACCGTGGAACGTGAATTTCACGGTCTTCTTTAAAACGGTTTATACGGATACACGATTACGACGCGCGAAATAACGCGGAAAAAAAAAGAAAATGACCAAAAATAACGCGAAAAGTCCATAATTTCGAAGCAAAATTTGGAAGGAGAACCATCGGCTCGGATTTTCCGAGAACGAAACGGTGGAACGTGAAAGGCGGCGGATAGCGGAGGGGGAGAAGGGGGAGGGAGGGACCCTCTCTCTCTCTCTCTCTCTCTCTCTCTCTCTCTCTCTCTCTCTCTCCACAGTCGTCGATGATCCCGTCGCGACACGGCGACGTCATTTTCGTGCTCGCAGCAGGCGGCCCCGAAGGGACGGCGAAGGGGCGGCTTTAAGCGCAGATAAGTTAGCTACGACTTCGGTCGAAGTAACGGGAAAACCGATGGAGGCAAAACCCGTCGTCCCCCCTGCGCCCTCCCCTCGCCTCCACCCGCTTCTGCCCGACCATCCGTTTCGCTCGGCCTCCGTCGCTCTCTCCCTCGTTCTCCTCCCTCCCTCCCTCTCTCTCTCTCTCTCTCACTCTCTCGTCTCCTCGCCTCTCCCCTCCCCTCCCCTCTCTCTCTCTCTTTCCCTCCCTCCCTTCCTCCCTTTTTCACCCCCTTCGCGCACGAGAGGGTACGTCTCTCCCGCGTATATATACGCGCGAAAAGGCTAACGGATACGCGTCGAGGCTAAAGGCCACCCTCTTCCACCCCTTCTCCCCTTCCCCCTCCCCTCCCCTTCCCCCCTCGTCGTCTGTTTGCACGAACGATCTCGCGCCGATTATTACGGGCTCGTTCACGGAAATGGCGCCAACGGTGCTTGGATTTTCGACCTCGAGCCCCGCTTCGCGCGAACCCCCGTCCCCTCGAGATATTTTACGGGTACCCTCGAATCCACGGGGCTAAAACGGGTGCTGGTTTATTCCGGTCTGCTCGCCGTTCGACGCGTCCCTGGATTCGATGAGAAGACGTTCACTCGAAATATGTAGTAACGTGTATTTCCTGGTTATTCTCCTTTCTTTCCTTCGCGTTGAGCCAATTTCTTTTTCTCTCTCTTTTTCTTTTTTTTTTTTTTTTTTTTTTTTTTTTAAAGAACGTTTGACGCGGGTCGATCGTATTACTCGTAAATGGAGAACGATTTGGAAGAGATTGGACACGATTTTAATACTGTATTTACGAAAGTGTTAACGAGATAATTGATTAGTTAGTTTGAGTTAAGAGTTTTCAAGTTGTATAAACGATATCAGTTTTCCCGATCGAGACACACCATTGTATAAATTTGTCGCCACTTGTATTCCCATCCAACGTCGTCTTTCGAAGGTTCGTCTAACGGTTTCACAACGTATGCAACGTATCGATCCGACTTTCGACCGCTCCTTTCCAGAGACGAAAACATCCACAGATAAAGAATATATCCCCCTTTCCATTCATCAGCTCGGTCCCCGGTTCCGCGAGAATAATCGCCGATGATTATCCCTCTTAATCGTTTCCACGTCGAGACGCTATGCGCGGCACGCCAACCCCCACCCCTCGATGAAGTTATAAAATTCCCGAGGCGCGGCGATACAAACGAGCGGGGTCCGAGCGAGCGCCTCCTCGAACGAGCCAGCCGACTAAACGGCAAGAAACGTGAACTACTTACAGCCCGATTCATAAATGCCGGCTCCATACATAAAACATATACACCCTTCGAATCACTAATATCAAACAGAATACCTATATATATATATATATATACCTTATATATTTTCTCGACGAAATTCTTGTATCAATTTAAAATTCGATGAAAGAGAAAAATAGTGAGAAAAGGTGTACATCAGGTTTTAAACCTTACCTTACCTACTTCCACTGTTTATTATTGATCATCGTGTATCGTTCCTTCTCCCTCGAAAGGAAGAAAAACCGTGTCTATCCACGACGCGAAAGCGCTTTCCATCCCAAAACCGAACGTTGCGAACGCGGCTGACGATCGAGAATTTCGGATATAATTGGCCGGGCATATAATGCGCCTTAACACTTGGCAATTCGCTTAATCCAGCCGGCGGGCCCGGACGGCACCGCGCCTGCGCCGCTTTAATAAATGGCATTCGTCGACGGTATAATGGTTAACGGTCACGGTGTGTAATCGCCGCGATTTTCTCGTCCGTGGTGTCCCGGTGGTGTCGGTTATCCCACATGCATCGCCCTCTGCTCCACGGTGTGTATACATACGTATATATATATGTATATATATATATATATATATATATATCGGCGCGCTCTGAGCGTGGGTAGTGGTGTGGGCGGGGGTGGAGGGGAGAGGAGGGGGGGGGGG
>NW_025222928.1:5462675-5536776 GCF_014066325.1 Apis laboriosa | reverse complement strand
CGCGGTAACGGAATTGAATTAAAAGTTACCGACGCTCCGCTCCGGCAGCCGTTTCCCTTCCACGGTTGTTGTAACGGCTTAACAGTACGTTGCGAGGCAATGATGCGTGCCGACTAAGGGATTACCTGGCCGTGGCCGTACGAAAATTCCTCCGGCAATTAGTGGATCCCACCCCTCCTCCGAGCTGGGCTCCGCGCGCGGTTTAATTGGATGCAACTGCGAATCGCAACCGCGTTCCTTGACCGATTCCTTCCTTTCTTCCCGTTTTTTTTTTTTTTTCGATCGATCGAGAGAATAACAATATTGGTCATTTCATTTTAGGGAGATGCGCGGTTCGATCTCGAGAATCGGGAGAGGTTTGTGCGAGCTAATTGGGTGGTAATTGGGAATCGTGGTGGTTGTTATTTTATTTTGGGGATGATTCTCGGATTCTTCGGGTTTTTCAATCGGAAGGGGTGTTTGAACAATGATGATTTCGTTATTTTGAATGGATTTATTTATGCGATCTAGTTAAATGTAATTGCGAATCGTGTTGTTTTGTTAAGTTATATTTTGTTAAGTTGTTATTTTGTTTTGGGGATTCTTGGATTTTTCATAATTGAAAGAAGTGTCTCAACAATAAAGTGACTCATTTTAGGGGAGAATGTGATTTTGAATCGATTTATGCGATCTAATTAAATATAATTGCGAATCGTGTTGATTATTATTTTATTTTGGGGATTCTTGGATTTTTCATAATCGAAAGAATGGTGACTTTGTAATTTTAGGGAAGAATGTGATTTTGAATCGATTTATGCAATCTAATTAAATATAATTGCGAATCGTGTTGATTATTATTTTGTTTTTAGACTCTTTTCGGTATTCCTCGCGTTTTTCAATCGCGGTGTCCTTTGAACAACAATTCTAATTGCAACTATTCGATGTCCTTCGAATTTCTTCACATTTTTCGATCAAGAGAAGTAAACTGAACGATTTTAAAATATTTCAAAGGGAACAACGTGATTCCGAATAGTTGTACAATCTTAATATATTTATGCGATATTTTAATCGAATCTCTTTATCATTCTTTGATTCCCTTTGATCGAGTGGAGAATACTCGAACGAAACAAACGTGGAAAGTCATAATTGCGTTGGCACAAATTTTGGATCAATTAAGGATCAAATAGGACAATGGAAGCCGCCCGAGTGACTCACTCGTAAAAATGAATCATTGAGAAACTCTCGGTGGGCGAGAGAACGCGCAGAAAGAAAATAGAGTCTGGCTGATTTTGTCCAAACTCGTCTCTAGAGAGAGAGAGAGAGAGAGAATATCGAAGCCACCAGAATTGGGTGGAGTTGCAGTCTAGCATTAACATATACGGTGGGCCAAGGCCTTCTATCCGCGAACCTTTCATTTTTTTTCATTCTCCTCTTCCCATTCCTTTTGTCAACCAACGCGATCTTTTATATTCCTCCTTTGTATTCCTTCGACCCGCCCTTTATTAATAATACAACCCGGGCCAACTTTAACCCCCGCGTTTTCGACCGATAATAAAAATTTCACGCGCAGAGTTTCGCTACGTAGAGCCTCCAAAAAGAGGCAAAAGAAGGAAAAAAAAGGAATTGTATCATATTCAATCTCAAAATTTTACAACTTTCCTCTCAAATCTTCCCTCCCTCCCTCCCTCCTTTCGATCCCTCAAACACCCGTATATTATATATTATTATATTATATTATATATACTATATATTATATTATTATAGTATATATATTATATATTATACTATATATTATACTATTATATTATATATTATATTATATATATTACATAATATATTATATAATATATATATATACTATTATATATTATATTATATATATTATATAATATACTATATTATATATAGTCTTCCCTCCCTCCCTCCTTTCGATCCCCCAAACACCCGTATATTATATTATATTATATATACTATATATTATATTATTATAGTATATATATTATATATTATACTATATATTATACTATTATATATTATATTATATATATTATACAATATACTTATATTATATATAGTATATTATATTAACGTTGTTAACAACGTTTTTATCCTTGAACTTAGAAGAAGAATAAACAGTTAAACATTTAATCTCCCTTCTTTTATTTTAATTTCAAATACACGCCAAAAAAAAAGAGAGAGAGAGAGGAGGGAAGAGGAGCAAAAAAAGTTTTTCCAATCCACATAGAAGGAGGAGAAATATCGTAAGGAGGGGAGGGAGGAATTCGCGACAGTTCCCGGACCACGCGCGTTATAAATCCACCGGCGGAGCCGGATGAAGTTTCTCACCATATGGCGGATGCCTACGGTCCGCCATGTTCCCCCGGAACTCACTCATCCCCCTTGTTCGCGAGCAGACCATCTCCTCTCTCCTCTCTCTCCTCTCACCCCCCTCTCTCTCCCTCGGTTTTTCGTGTGTGCGTGCGCGCGTGGACGTTGCTCGGCCCCGGTGCGAGGCGGCCGAGATTACGGGCTCGCTTTTAAGGCCGCCTGCTGCGAATCCGAAAGAGGCCAACGCGATGAGTAGCGGCGAGCAAACGCTCGCTCCGGATAAACAGCGGAGGACGGTGGAGAGAAGGAGAATCCTCCGTACGGAGGCGAGCGGAGGGGGCGGAATTTATATCGGTGGAACGGGAGGGGGTGGGTGGAGGAAGGAGGAAAAGGGGAAGGGTGATCGAAAATAAGAAGCTGCCAATCACCCCGGGTCGCAACCCTTATACCGATCCCCTTTATCCAATTCTTGTTGTTATCTTGTTCGATTCGAGGGTTTTTTTTTTTTGGATTGAATGGGGGAGGGGGAGGGGGAACGGTTTCGAGGATTAATTGTGTGTTTTTGAAAGATTATTTTAAAAAGTCTTTGTTTCAAAGAAATGATGAAATTGTATATAGTTCGAGTATATTGTTTGTTATGTTAAACGTATAAACGCTCGAACGATGTTTGTGTATCGTATAGTAGTATACAGCTTCGTGTAATTTCGTATAATTTCGTACAGTTTCGTTTCTTCGGTAATAAATTATTGAACCAATTTGTTTGAAACAACTGTATTCTTAACTATACGGATTTGTGACTTATCCAAGGAATTTTCTTTCTTGAATTTTTTAGAACTCGAGACAATCTTACAGATAATTCTATAATTTGTCGAAGAAACGAATATTTGAGACGATCTTGTCTATCACGCAAGAGTAGATAGAGATATAAATCGCTATGACCGAGAGTATTCCTTTCTTTTACAATAAGCCGATATTTACAATAATAAGCCGAATATATAATCTCTTTTTGAAGATCTCTTTTCAAACGAGAAGCGAATATTGTTTCGAGAACGATCGCCACACATTCAGGAACACGTCCAAAATACAGTGTACAGTCGCCACTTTTGAAGGCGACTGTCGCGGTCTGGAAACGTTATTTTACAAACAAAGCTATAATACGATAATTGGACGATAGAATTTTTTTCACTTCTCCTCTCCACGCGTATGCACGTGTGTGCTGCGTACATACGTAACGCGAAGAGAGAAGGATGAAGGATACGGATTGTTAGAAACGCCTTCTTAATAACGTCGGACACGGTACGTCTAACTGCTCCACGTGCCTTTCCGCTAACGAGCGCCCATTTAAGACGCGATTCGCGTGAAGTAATACACGTGTCCTCCGCCAACCTCGAAGATAAATCTTATGCAACCGCCGCCTGCTCTTTGGATCCCGATATTAGATCTTATCTCCCGCGGCTCCTCGGATAAGTGGAGAGAAAAAGACGAGCGAAATCGAGGCAGCGAGATAAATTCATCCGCCTCTCTCTCTTCCTCTCTCTCTTTCTCTCTCTCTCTCTCTCTCTCTGTGTTTTTTCTTTAGCGTATATACGGAAAGGTGGGGGGAAATGGGAAAACAGAATCATCACGTATGATTAAACGCGTATCCGCGTATTCTTGCGATTTTTGCGAAAAATTTCGACGGGGTTTATATTACCTGATATGATTTCGTAAAACTGTCGAGTCTGTTTGCGATACGCAGGATCGTAACGTAACTCGCTTGTACCGCGATTATCGAAAGCTACAATTTTCAGAGATTCAGAGATTTCGCAATTTAATTTACAGATTCACAGGGAAAAAATCGATACGATTTCCTGACAATTGAAAGAAGCAAATTGAAAAAAAAAAAAAAAAAAAATCGTGGAATCTGATAAATACGAACTCGAGACGAAGTGTATACTATTCGTGTATATCTTTTATGGGGAAAATGGTCGAGTGTTGGAAACGCCATTTACGTTTCAATCAAAGATACGAGTCGATATCGTATATCGTTCCACGATTCCTTAACGGTTTTAAAAACATTTTTGCCGTTTCGGATTCTCTCCGTTCCGTTGCCGCAAAGAAAAAAGAGAAAAGGAAAAATCGTTATTCTAAAATCGCGAGAGTAATAAATCTCCGCGGCGCATTCCCGATTAAATTTTTCATTCGTTGGTTACACACCGGTCAACGCGCGAACAAACACCGCTAGTTACAACCTAATCGATCCGCCACGCTCTCCATCGAAAGTTTGCCCTCCATCAACTTTTCATACCAACGTGCAACGTTTTTCCGATCCAGTCTTCCGATCCCAGCCTTTCCCGCTCGACATTCGTTCGACAATTTTCACGTCATAATTTCTCTCCCACGAGCTTCACACGAAGAATCGACAAAAGGCGGATCGCCGCGATACCGATTTCCGCCGATCCTCGAAAGTTCGAAAGTACGACGCGACGATCACAGAATTGTAATTTCTTCGACGCGAGTTGTCCAATCGAAACGTTTTACAATTATTTAATTTTTAGGAAATTATTTTTATTTTTATTTTTATTTTAATATGTGCGATACGTTTGTCGAGCACGATTCGAAAACTTTTAGAAATAGACGTAAATTTAACAAATTGTTATATGTAAAATTTAACGAATTGTTATAATTTTTTTTTTTATTTTCATATTACTGATCGTTAGAATTTAATTACTATTTCGAGAAATTAGACTCATCTTATTTTTCCCCTTCCGTCGAGGCGAACTTTTTAAAACTTCTTTAACTCAATAAGAATTATTTTCGTATTATTGACACCTACTGAAACGTAGAATTTAATTACAATCTCGAGAAATTAGACTCCTATTTTTACCTTTAAAATTATTTATTCCATAAATATCAAAAGAAAAAAAAAAAAAATCTATCAAAATTTCGTACCAAACCAACGCACGAACCACCTTCCATCCATCCATCCATCCAATATCCCCGATGATAACTTCGAACGTAAAGGAGAGAAAAAAAGAGCGAGCGAGAGAAAGAGAGAGAGAGAGAGAGAGAGAGAGAAAGAGAGAGAGAGCAAAAAAGAGGGAGAAGCGAAGAAGAACCAGGGCACGAAAAGAGCAAAAAGAAAAGGGGGGGAGGGAAAAAAAGGGAACGAAGGGGAAAAAAAAAAAGAAGAAGAAGCGAGTCTCACGGTGGTGGAGGTCCCGAGGCATCTCGACGCGCTTCGTTCACGCGGGAAATTTGAGCGGTCTTCCGTCTGGACGCGCGTTCGTCATTACGTGGGCATATGGGGAGCACAAGCGGCTCGGGTGCACGCATGTGCGCCTCCCTCGGACGCGTGTGTGCACGTGTGTGCGGCGATACGTGCGTGCTGGGAGGAGGAACTTTATACCAGGTGCCCTCCATGCGCCGCTATAAATTATCGGGTTACCCGTTACGGCCGCGCGCGACCAACCTTATATCGAGAAAAACCTGTCGCCGCCGCTATCTTAAAAGCGTATTTTTATACACGCTTTTCGTATCCCGGCCGTGGTTGGTAGTGGCGCGTTTCCACGATGGCGGATAACACGAACGGTCGATCGTCTATCAAACTTTTCATCGATACATCCAAGATGTATCTGCGAGAGAGGATGTATTTATGGGAAAATTAATTCTTTTCGTAAGATACTTTACTGGTGGATATATATATATATATATTATCAAAGCTTGTTACGCTTAAAATATTTTTAGTAACAAGTGTAGATATAATAATAATATCGTAGAGACACCGTTTCGTTCGAATCGTTAAAAGCGGAGAGAAGGGATTATATCCTCCTGATGATCCTCGATATATATATATATATATCCATTGAATTTTCAATATGTAGCGAGTGAATGGTACAGTTTTGGCGATTTTTACGCGAAGTGGCGAAGTTTCAGTTTACCGCTTGATTAAACGAACTCGTGCTAATTGTATCAGGGTACATGTAGCTGAAACTATTATTCGAATGGAAATTCGTAGTGGGGAGAATCGCTCAACTCCTGTTACATAAACTTCAGTTACATGAACTGTTTGCCTGCCCTCGAGAGGTTCAAATAAACGGACTTGCCTGCCGTACTTTCGGTTCCGTAAGAATCGAAACTTTCGAAAAGAACAAACCGCCACGACTCTGCGCAACGGAAACATCGGATATTGCCTTAAAGATCGATTTTAATTGCCCCATTTTACCCCTCCATTCTCTATCTTTCGCTTTCTCGCATTTTTTTTTTTTTTTTTTTCTTTTTTTTTTCTCTCTCTCTTTTTTTTCTCAACGACCGATTATCTTCGATTACGTTGCATTTTGGGTGAAAAAGGAGAAAGGAGAGGCCCTCTTATGCGCCTCGGTTGGTAAACTACGTCGATTCGGTTGGGAAACAAAGAGCTGCAAGCTGCATCCCGTGCGGCGAGACACAAGGACATCCGGTTATTCCGGAAGTGCGGGTCCTCTGGACACACAGGCGAGCTCGTACCCTCGGTCCCCTCGTCAGAGCAGCTCGAAGATTTCCGGTCGGAATGCCTTTTAGCGAATCGTGCCCACTACTAGGCCGGCGACACGCGATTCCCGAGGAAAAAGGTGGAATTCGATGGAACTTCGGCTCGTTGATTTTCGTCGAGTCGCAAGGTAAAAGCGAGCCATCGCGGGATATCTCGCGGTTCCGTCGAGATCCTCGTTTCGAAGCGTTTCCGCTCGGTGCTCGACCCATTTCCTCGTCGCGAATAATTTTTTTCTCTTTCTCTCTCTCTCTCTCTCTCTCTCTCTCTCTCTCTCTCTCTCTCTCTCTCTCTCCTCTCGTTTTATTTCCTCTTGCCTTCTTTTCCTTTTTTCTTCTTTTTTTTTTTATGGTTCTTTTGCGTGTTTTTTCCCTTTTCCTCGTTGGAGCAAGACATCGATGTTGGGAACATCGTTCGATCTATCGGGGGGAGGGGAAACTAATTAACTTTCAGGGAAAAATCGGTCGACGGTACGCCCGGGGTTCGATTTAGCGTAACAAACTAACGAATAAACTCGCGTCCCGTTGATTTACCGTATCGCGTATTAATTAGTCACGCATTAAAATTAATCATCGTCCAGGTACATGCGTTTCTATGTAATTCATTATTCATGATAATGTAAAACCGCCGATACATTACGCTCGATATATTCCCGATTATCGCTATACTCTCCAAATATTATTCGTTTCGAATAAAAGTTATTATGCGTATGTCACAATAATCGAAAACGAAACGCTTCAAAATTTTGTTCTATTATTTTCGATTTATTACAAGTTTCTTTAATTATAGGATCATTATATTACATCATATATATATATATGTATATATTGATAAGACGTAATGGACGAAAACAGATAATTCGTGAAGAAAAAGAAAAAAATCATGGAGCGATTTTTGCTCGTCGATTTTTGATCGACATTTTTCGTTGCGAGAAAGCTGTTAAAACGACGAACGACGAGTATCTTTCTTCCCGGGGGCCGTGGAATATTTATGATGCCCGATAGGAACAAGCCATAGAAACCGATATCCTGCCGCGTTCATTACGCCATCGACGGCGTAACTGACAAACAATGAATTCGACTCGAGTCGAGTATGTTTCATTCCGCGATTGAAACGCTCTATCATCTCGTGATCGGTCATAAGCTGAAGCGCGTTAACATGTAAAGGATGGGTAGTTACAATCACTATACCAATATAATTTATCCGCGAATAGATTAACCGTTTAATTCGAATTCCGATATCTTTATCGTAGAAGAGAAGCTGCGACAGTAACGATGAGAGGATAACAAAGTTGCAGTAACGTATAGACTGAAGCATATTCATGTGTTGTATATTGCCAAGTCTATTATCTTGAAGTGCAAGTGAATTTATTAATACCTATAATTTATAATTTAATATATGAAATTCCATTAACGCTACAATTACCGATCTCTAGTATCTAAGTATTTATCATACATAATACGAAAATAAGTAGGTAGATAGATATACGTAATTACATTTTGTCAAAAATCTTTTTAATAATCGTAAAACAAAAAATATCATTTTGACGGTTTTGATTGAATTTTAGTGTTAACGTATTACCAATATTCTTATATCGAACAAATATATTTACGTGCATCAATGAAATCAAACGTTCACAAGCTTTCCATCAAATTGAGAAATCATAATCGAACAATCAAATCAAATTTTCGCTCATACTAAATATTCCTAATCTATAATAATATTTATAACAAATATAACTAAACACGGTTCAACGATATTTCTAAATAAATATCTCTGAAAATAAAAAATACTTTCTCGATACATCCGAATAGTAATCCCTATCGATATGATCATTTTCCTCCAAGGATGAGAAAGAAATATCGTTCTCGATAGGTTGCGAGAGGAGATCGTCTCGCGAGAGAGAGAGAGAGAGAGAGAGAGAAAGAGAGAGTCGGCCTTTGTTCGGGAAGGGAGAGAGAACGGACTCGAAGCGGCGTTCCTAATTGACGGCTCTCGCGATTTTTACCTCGCTCACCGTCCAGGCCAGAAGCTCAGGGGCTCTCCGGCCTCTTTTTCTCTCCGATCCCTCCGATTTACATCCATCTCCCTCGTCGCTCCACGTTCTCACGATCATTCCATCTTTCTTCCACCGCGTTTCACTGGCGCGCGGACCCCTCCCCTCCCCCCTGTCCGTCTTGTTCCGTTGCCCGTGGAGGAGAGATCTTTCGAAGGCCGCGCGAGGCGCATGCAAAAGAGAGAGAGAAAAGAAAAAAAACGTGGGTCGAAGGAACCGAGTGGCGGTGGATGGGGAAGAGGAGAAGGAGGAGATGGTGGTGACGGTCGAGGGGAAGTAAGGGGAAAAGGAGGGGGCAAGGGGGAGGACCGCGAGACGCCCAAAGCCGCATTAACGCCGCTTCGCTCCGCTCGCGATCAGAATCGCGGTCAGAACAACGCTGCATTTTCTGAGGAGGCACCACAGCCAT
This sequence comes from Apis laboriosa, assembly GCF_014066325.1. NCBI lineage: Eukaryota > Metazoa > Arthropoda > Insecta > Hymenoptera > Apidae > Apis > Apis laboriosa. Next base: position 5,527,497 of record NW_025222928.1, on the reverse strand, counting down.
TCTCGCTCGATAACCGAACGTTATATAGACGACATTACCCGCCCTACCTTCCTTCCTCCCTACGGTATTTATTCGTTATTACGCTCGAACTCTTCTACGCGGATACACGCTAGTGTATCTTGGGTATCTCGTCCCTACCATTGGAGGAGAACCCTCGTTGTTCACGGTGAAACGAGTAATTTCACACCAAAACAATACGTCATAAATTTCTTCTATTGCTTCGCCTCTCAATCTCTCTTCGTCTTTCGCTAACTGTCGTACTCTGTGAGGCAAAGATGAAGTGAGATTAAAATTTCGTGTTCCTAACTATACGTGTAGCTTATAAGTATATTTTTTTTCCGTGCTCGTATTTTGTTTTTTGATTCTTTCACGATGGTTTCATTTGTTCCATCGTAGATCGATTATTAGGAAAGTAATACGAGATTGTTTTGAGGAAAGATATGATATATCTAAATCGCATCATAGTTCGACTCGTGATGAATTCCGAGAAGATATCGGGAGAATTAAGTGTTGAATATTTAAGAAGAGGTGAAGAGTAAAGATCTCTCTTGACAAAGTTCGACGTGTGACTACTCTTAACCCTTTAGGATTTATAGACGAAACATCTCGCGACGTGATGTCGTTCATGCGATGCTTTGACATATACGATATATTGTGTAGTGTACATTTTCATTAAAGAGTCAAACTTGATACTAGTTGATACAACGAAAAATGTATCAATGTGTAAATTATTGATTACGAAAATTCGAAAATACAAAATATGATTATTCTCAATCATAAATAAACGAACACGCGAGATATTTCATTCCAAATTTCTTACTAATAATATTACATAACGAGATATCTTGAATGCGAAAGATTAAATAAAAATGATTATGCATATAAAATGTCTATTCGTTATTATATAGTTCGTTTCCTTCCCTAAACAGTTATTTTTTCATAATAATTAATCAACTTTTTATTCATAATGCTTTTTTTTACCGTGTTGTCGTTAAAGAAAAACAGGATAATCCTTTGCGCTTGCCAAAGCCGAAGTAAAAGATTCCTTTCGAATTTATTACAACGATAGGTGAACTCCTCCCTTTCCTTATTTTGCGCTCTATTAATTCATCCTGATTGGCCTCCAGGCTACTACCCACTACCTACGCTGCGCGACGTCTTTAATTCGCCCCAGTCTCTCCCTCCCCACCCACCAGTCGAACCAACGGTTTCTCGCGCGCTATTCAAATCAACGAATATCGAATGTTCGATCAGGCAAAATCCAGGCACGTCGTTCGAACGACATCGAAAGGCCCTTTGAAAGGCACAGTCGCAGACGCAAGAAGCTTTAGACCAAGACGATAACCATGTGTATATAGGATGGCTTATGTCTACTGGTAGAACCGGAAAGGAGTGGTTTTAAGTAAACAAAAAAAAATGTATCTCTTCGAAATTCTGGACCTCAAAATGATACTTTATAAATGAAATGTAATTTGCAATACAATCAATAAGCAATAGTTGCTCACAAGAGACATACATTAATTATTAAATTTTTTTTTTATATTTCTTTGATATTTCTATATTATTATAATATATTATATTATTTCAATCGTAAATATCGATAGAAAAATGCAAGTAAAAAATACTATAGTAGACGCTCAGGCTGATTGATTTCAACTTGAAATCAATGAATGAACAAATTTTATTATACATCCTTCATTTATTATTTTAGCAAAAATCACCCTCGCCCCAATTACACATCGTTACATGACATCCTATATATTCATGGACATCCAATCTCGCGCTTTTGCAACGAGAAGCGGTTTTGTATACAGCTCGGTGAAGCTTCACCTCTGCCCTTTCGAGAATCCACCGTAGAAGCCAGTGACGATAGCCAATGTGGTCACACGTCGCTCCGCTCGCGTTTCTCTCCTCTAAACACGTATACACGGTCGCTTCTTTATCCCCTGTCTCGTATTTTCCTTCTCTCACTCTACTATTTTCCTCTTTGTTATGCGTTCGTTCCTCTATTCGCGTTCCTCTATTCCGTCTTACTCCGTCGTTCCAATCCCGACTCGTTCCTCGTCTTCTCCTTCTTTTAGTTCTTCTTCTTCTTTCTCTTACCTCATGATATTCACTCTTCCTCTCCTTCTCGCACTATTTATGTAAGTAGTATCGCGCGTAGACGTTTACGCGCTGGTGTGCGCGGTACGCGACACCACTTACATAAATAGCCGCCTGCATGCATATATGCATATATGTGTAGCTATATATACACACGCCCAGTTCTCGACACACCAAGCGAGAGACTCGTAGGGAGCGAAGCAGAACATTGAGCTCCGTATAACTGCTGCTCTCCTGGTATCGCAGTCGTCGTTGCCGCAAACTCGCCGGACGGATAGACGATAATCGAGTCAACGGTGAAGGTTTTCGGAAGGGAAAGCGTTTTCGAAGGATCGTGTATGAAAAGGAACGAGAGTAATCGAGTAAGAGAGAGATAGAACGAAAAAGAAAGAGGCCAGAGGCTGACCGGCGGCGGCTCGAACCGGAGCGTGTGTATTTACCGTCTGATTTAGTTTCGCCCGTATGTACTTTGCGGGGCACGGGTGTAGAGAAGCGGGCGCGTTCGACGTTTATGCGCCGCCGGAGCCCAGGCTATTCCATTACGCGCAGAGAAAAGAGTTTATGAATGAAGAGGATGCGAAGGATAGTTTCCGGAAGCCGGCCGGTTCGTGTGTAATAATCGTAGAACGGATCGTGTGCGCTTTGTTGCGTAAAAAGCCGTGGATAGCCGTGCGCCACGCATATATGAATATCAGGCTTCAGCGAGCGTGAGGAGGTTATCGGTGTGTTTTAATGCCTGGAAATTAGGCTTCGTGAAAAGATTGCGACCACGCAGGAACGCGCATGCGCGTGATGTGTCGGATCCAGGGAATCGAAACGGAACGGAATCGGAACGGTTTCGACGACTTTCTCCGCTATACGATGAAATTTTAAACGCGATTGTGTCATGTATGTTTGTTCTTTGTCTCGACCTTTGACTCCTCGTGTACGCTAAACTTATTGCGGATAACGTAATACTACATTCGATCGATGATGACATGTTTCTAAAAAACGTAAAACTACATTAACGGATCGAAATAAGTTTTCGATCGTAATTGCGACGCCATGTCATTTAGTAACGGATTTGTGATAGTGCATGTAATATTATTCATAATATTTAAATTTGTGTCACTTGAAAATCTAACAGAAATATAACACTTTTTCTGTCTATAAATCAAAAAAATGAATTTTATGATCATAAGTGAAAACGTGTAATAGTAAGTTTTTAATTTTTGGCATCGAGTTTCACAAATATGGCGTCATTTCATTTAGTGTCGATTGTGATTAAAACGTATACTATTAAAATATTAAAATATTTTAACTTCTATTATTTACATATTATCGCGGAGTGTATTTTGCTGAAATAAATTAAAAAAGAAACTTTTGAAGGTTATAACGAAAAACATGGTAATACATTATCCTTATATCCTCAAGAAAATCCTATACACGTCACCACTCATCACTGCCCATTTACACTGCTTGGAAAACCAAATCTAATGTAGAGATTACCTACAAAAACAAGTTAGTAATACATATCATAATAATATTATTATTATTAATTATAATTATCTATATATATTTAAGTATATTTTCAAATGCAATACAATATCCTAACCTAATTAATGATTTATTTCATTTATCAATGAAAAGTACTACATTATATAATATATGAAATCTCTATATCATATATCATATAACTTATAAATTATATATCTATATATTTAATCTTAAATCTTACATTAATAACTACTATTTTTTATTTATATAATATATACGTCATATATTACGTCATACATGCATCTATACATTTTTATATTTCCATAACCTGTAAAATGCATATGTTGATAGAATTTTACGAAATAAATTTGAAAATGAATATATCGATTCAATGCATTATCGCAAAGAATTAAATTTGTAGATATTTTAACACGATTCCGATATAACGACATCGAGTTTACTCGATTTGTTATACGTATACTGTAACACCAAAGGCGATCCTGTAGAGTTCGTTTATTTTGACGGGTGGAAAAAAGGGGAGGAACCAGGAATCGGGTAGTTTCCCGGCTACGGGTCGTACGGATCGGGCTCTGGCTCGTTCGGTTCGTTGCTCCTCCGTTTTAATTCGTCGCTCGCCGCCCTCCAATTTCCTCCGCGACCAGGTAGCTCCGGGGTCCCGACGAAAATCGATGGGAAAGCCCCGGAGATTTTCACGAAAACACACGAGTCACCGAGGTCGGATGGGTAAATGAAAACCGGAGGATCGCGAAAAGCGAAAGATGTCGATCGATGCCGATACGCGGAAATTGAGAACGCCAGGCTTTCCCGTTTCCCTCTTTTTCCTTTTCTTCGTCGTCGAGGATACGCGCGGTCGTCTCGCGATATCGTCGAGCGGATCCGTGAACCGGAATAACGATCGGCCACGAATCAGTCGAAGGTTATTTCAGATTAAATTCTATGAAAAGTTTTGAGCGTGGTTTCTTTGAAATGTCCAAAATTGTTATTCGAATGTGAGATACGGTGAGGGAATTGTTACGAAATTTAATCGGGCCATTGTCGTAGCTAATTCCTTCGAGGAAGCGCATATCGTTTACCGCAATAACTCGTGGCACGAACCACCTGCTCGGCCCCAGGCCACGAGGCAACTGCGATATACCCGGATAAAAACGAACGTTGCTAATTCGTTCGCGCTGCTGTCGCCTAACGTTTCAAATTTTCACGTTACGCTCGATCTTGAATTCAAATTTTCCGATGTTGACGTTTTATCGTTGAATAATTTTGAACGATGATATATATTCTAGATGATTTCATTGATACGTAAACATATCATTAAATTCAAATTGGATTGGATTTTCGTTTTCGAATTTATCGGAATGCCGATTGATGCATTTATGTTGTTGTAAATGATAAATAATTTACACGAGTTAAAACAAATCTTCAAATAACTTTATAAACTTAAGAATTTTTCATAGTTCTCAAATTTATATATATATATATATATATGTTAAATTAATGTTATATAAAAAAAATATCCTGAGTAATTATATGCATTGCTCCAGTTAATTAATCGCGAAGCCCAGTTACCTCAATACATTTCATAATTTATCTACCCTTGTCGGACAGGTTTATTTCAATCATCTAAGCTCAGAGTTGCATTACTCTCGCTCCACTTCTTATACGAAGTAATCTTCCCAACGATCGTCACGCGATATTCCCCTAATTAAACCCTCGCTCGTCATAGTTCGCGGGCGTAGAGTTTCGCGGTGTGTGTCCAGCTCGCGTATTTAAGCCGGTCGCTTTGCGTGGCATCCACGGCGCGCCACGCACCGCGTATACACCAATATACCGGTAGTTCCTATCGATTATAGATAATCGACCGGTCTCTCCGCCAATCTCCGATTCGTAGCTCGGGGGGTAGACCCGTTAGCGATGGTTAGGGGAAAGGAACGATGTGAGTGAGACCGAGAAGGAACTAACCGAGCGAACGAGAACGCGAGAGAGAGAGAGAGAGAGAGAGAGGCGTAAAATGAAAGAGCAAGAGCGAGAAAGACGGAGAGATCGTGTGTCCGCGTGAGAATGAGAGAGAAGGAGGTAGTGGTGGTGGCAGTAAGCGGAGAACGCCAAGAGGAACCCGACACAGACGACCGTGGCGGGGTATGGGGACGGGGAGGACGTGAAACGGGCAGCCGAGGGAACGGAGGGGGGTGTAGCGGGCAGAGAGCCATGGGTGGAAGGGTACCCGGGGTGAAGAGAGGAACGGCGATAGCTGAAAACGCGGCGTGAGTCGCGAGAACTCGAGGAGGGACTTAACGAACGAGCGGACCGAGAACCGACCTCGGAGTCGGGAGTTAACGCTCGAGGGGTCGTTAATTTTCCGATCGTGCCCTTCCCGTCAGAGGCTGCTGCAGCCTCTCTCACGAACACGAACCACGGACACGAACGCGCGGCGACGAATAGGGAGAGTGAGAGAGAAAGAGCGAGAGGGAGTGAGAGAGAGAGGAGCCGACTGAGATGGCCAGAAGGCATGCGCGCTGGAAATGGCGCGGCCACACGCCGCTCTCGTCTTCCGCAGGTACGCCGAAAGGACGTAGCAAGAATTCGCGTGGTCACGATTAGGAATGTAAAGGTCACTCGGTTTGGAGAAAAAGAATTCGACAGGAGGCGGTGGCTGACTTGACTATCCACCGCCTTCTTTGGCTCTTCGCGAATTATACGAATCGTTTAAAGAGAACACCTCATATTTCGTTGCGAGACGATTCATCGTCGCGATAATTTTTACAATTTTGTAATCTATTAGACGAAAATTTGTTGACAAGTTTCGAATGATATCGATATCTTGATAATAGCAAAATTTAAAAAATTTAATATTTAATAAAATCAGAATATTTAATATAATATATATTTCTATAAGATAATTTACAACATTATTATTAATGCATCTAATATACACATCAATTATCCTTTTTCAATGAAATTTAATCGATTTCTAGGTCACTTCAGAAAGTATTCTCATTAATCTATATCGTAACAATAACAAAGATTAAATATTTCAATAAATATTTACAAATAAGTTCATATATTACAATTAGAATATTTCCATTTAATAATGTCTCTTTAATTTCTTACACGTATCATCACTTCGCTTTCTACGCTATTCGCTAGAAGATTAATGTTATACACACGTAAAGTTCGTGATAGTATCATAAACGACATGACTCGCTATCGTTTTCGTCAACGTCGTACATCTAGCGTCATTTTCGATAGGAATTTTCTATCCGATTTTTCCATCTCTCTTCTCTCTCTCTCTCTCTCTCTCTCTCTTTCTCTCTCTCTCTCTCTCTCTCTACGGATCCTTCGGATATTATCCTCTAGGGATTTCGCGAATCTGTGGGGTTTATTAATTTTTCGCAAACGTGATGGCGTTTGCATCGCTTGACCAATTCCTGGGAAGCCAGGGATCGGGTCTTAATGTCAGGAAATCCCGTAGTGACGCAGTTTCAGCGTCGCGCTGACGTGAATTCGCGAAAATAGATTGCATATATATTCTCGTTCGTCAGACTATCGAGTTTGAGCAGGGGTGGAAAGGGTGTTGTTAATAAAGGCGTTTCGCATTCTTTAATAAAAATGATTTATTTAGAATTTTGAATCGAACTTTACATTATTTTTTTCGAAATATTCCTTATTAAAAAAAAAAAAATAAATTAGAAATTAAAATACTTTTGTAGATTTTATTTTTATAAAAAATAAAAAGATACAATAAATTAATTAAGAAGAGCAATATTTTCTATCTTCTTTAACGAGATTGATCATAAATACAAAGTTAGAGATTGAGGGTAACCAAGGTGTGATCATTGCCTGAAGGTATATTGCGATCGTTCTCTCTGTGTGACGCACCCTATGTGCAAACATAAAGGGACAGACGAATATGGTGAATTAACTTGCTTCTATTGCGTGATTTAATGATTCGTTTAATAAACATAGTCACTTGTCGATGGATCTTTTAAGTGATGTTATATAGACACTTGTTGACTTTAAATCCATTAATCGACACGAATCCCCATTTTATAATATATTTAATAAAAATTTATAGAAAAATACATTTACATACATAAATTTCATGATTTTGATCTCGAAAGACTGAAATTTTTACACATCTGGAAAAAAAAAATTTAATATACATTTTCGAAGGAAAAAGAATAATTTCAATAAACGTTTATTGAATTCGAATTCTACTTTTGAATTACGAATTCTAATTTAAAAGGTTAAACAAAGGCACACGGGATACAACGGTAGAAAATCGAACGGATGCTCGATTGCAATTCCACGGATGGTTGCCTGTACACACGATACCCCTCTTCTAGTTCGGTAACGACACGCGCATTACATAATCGAAAACCTCTAAAATTAGAAGGCGAACGGTCTCGCGAGGCGGTTAAGGGAAAAAGTACGACCGTAGAGAGGAGAGTCGTGGTGATGGGTCCGCACGGTTAAATATAACATCTCTGGAGCGTACGACAGGTAGTTGCTCGCCAGCCTTATGCAATATATCCGCTTATTCACGAGGAAAAAGGAACAACGTCGGTGGCGTAGACGCGCAAGCATTCGGCGTAACTTGAAAATGCGATCTGTACTCGAGAAGGGAGTACGGGAAGAGTGAGAGAGAGCGCGACGGAGGCGGCCAGGCTCGGTTGGAGGAAAAGGATAAAGAGAACGCGAGCCGCCTTCGCCATCGTCGATTACGTAACGCCAACCGGTGTCCTTCTCGATTTATATCGGGGTGCGTCCTTCCTCGAGCCACTCGATCACCATTCCTCTTCTTCTTCTTCTTCTTCTTGTTTTTCTTCTTCTTCTTCTTCTTGTTTTTCTTCTTCTTCTTCTTCTTCTTCGAGTTTCCATTGCGTTTAGATTGCGCTGTGGAGGCAGTAGCTATCGCGAACGTATTATTTTTGGAATATCCGATTTTCACGCGGAATTTAATTTTGTACGACGAAAAATAAAGATCTGACTTCTAAAATTGCAATTTTATTTTAGAAAATTATGGAAAAATGTTTTTTTACCATTACTTTTCAATCGTCGTGAAATCGTATAATAATTGATATTAAATTAATTCCATCCATGTTTTACATTGTCGCAAAAAAGATTGGGAAATTTAATTGGAATATTATTCCGGGAAATCTGTCTTTAGACGAGATTCGGAGATTCGGTTCTGGCTCGATTGTGATACGAATTAGGGGTGGATTAAAATCGTAAGAGAAAATTTTGCCAAGAATTCACGAAGCGTCGATGCCTCAGAAGTAGAAAGTTATTTACAGCCTCGTTCCCGAACTTGATCTTTGATCGAGCACTGGAACCGATAATCTCTTCAACCGGCGATCTATCTCTTTAAAGATTGGCTCGAAGTGGAAACAAACACGATGCTTTACCCGGAAGAGATTTCCGATACTTAATCTTCAAAATACTCTTGTAATAGATTAATATCTCCCCACGAAACGCGCATTTCTACGGAGAATATACCGAAAATGTAAAGCTACTCGCGATAGCCAAATCTAAAGCTCGCCTCTCTGATTCATCCTTGTCTTTCTATTACTTTCTCTTATTAGTCATCCAACCATTGAACTTTCTTAATCATCAGGCATTTTCCAGCTTTACTCGGTTTAATACCATAGAATTTAGGTTTTTAAGTTAAGCCGCCTGGCATTTAGGTTATGCCAAATACATTAACAGAATTTAAAGGCAAGCGTACATTACGAACGAAATATCTCACTATTCCAATTCGTACTAGTGAACAAGATATATCCCTATATATATTTATTTTTTTTTTTTCCAAACCGCGAGATTCAAAGAAGGTTAAAGGTAATTTTATTATTACTTTATATAAAATCTAAAAAAATGAGTCAAACCATATCTATGTATCACTGATAACAATCGCATATCGAACAGTTGGAAAAAGAAAATTTTATTTTCTTTACGATTACGTTTCCGGTGTTCATCGATCTTAAAAGCGGGAGCTGGGCCGCACTGAAGGATTTCCAGTTTGTCTAAAAGGGAAGCGCGCTCGCCGAGCGGAAATACGGTCTCCGGCTTGGGAGGGCACGTCGAAGGGAAGAAATTCGCGCGGTGCTCGTCGAAACGAGGCGAGGTGGTAGCAGGTGCGGCCGTTAAGTCGACGGCCAAGAGGAAAACGGGTGTAGGTAGTAGGCGAAGAGCGCGGAGAGCTGTTTTCTCGGAAGGATCGAACAGGACGGTCATAGAGGAGAAAGAAAAAGAGAGGGGGAAGAAAAAAAGAGGGAGGGAGGGTTGGAAGTCGAATAAGGGACAAGGGAAGTCTCTTCTGTGGCGTGGTCGTCTTACCGCTATACCCAAAGACTGCCACGACCTACGTGGATACCTCTCCTCCTTTTCTTTTTTCTTTCTCCTCTTCTTCTTGTTCTTACTCTTCTCATAGGTCGAGCCTTCCACCGACCTCGGTAAACCCATAGTTGTACAAGGGGGTTCGTCGTTAATTATTCGAGATTACAGGGAAAATCCGGCAATAAAAAGTTTGTCCGAAGGGAACGGTATAGTAGGCGAGGTCGGTGGTGAGGTTTCACCAGACGACGTCGATGGCGGGCAACGGTGGCCGTCCAGCCGACAAACAACCGCCTCTACACGCTCGCGACTATGCGGGCACCGATCGATCGAGGGCCCCCAGTCCCTTCTCGCGAACGCCACGGCCGAGAGGAGAGGCGACCGCCTTTAAATTTCACGCGAGAGAAACGGGCAACGACGTACCCGCTCGCCTTTAGGGCCACGCTCCTTTATCTACGTTACACCATCTGCCGTAAGTTTCAAAATCACTAGCGTATTCAAAGTGAAATCAAAGATTTTGGAAAAGTTAGATTTGGAAGTTACTTGGAAAAATTGTTTCGATAAAAATTTGAGAGATAAAATATATGTTTAAGAAGCTGAATTTTATTGAAAAACGAGGATGTATCGAGTTAGGGAATCAGAAATAATTCGATCACAAAACGCGGTCAATTTTGAAAGATTATAACCGATATATAACCTCTAAGATGACCGAACATTTATCGCCAATAAACACTCGATTCAATCTTTTCGTGCACCCCCGAAATTAAATCGAAAATTCACATCCTGGGGATGTGTCTCCCCCTAGATAGTCAATCCCCTAAGCGTAAGGATATAAACGACGTACGAGTTTATTTCCTGTGTAAAGAAAAACAATTTTTATTAATACGAGAAGATACGCGTAGGAAAGTTTAAGTACTTCGTATAATCAATAAAACGAAAATAAATCTGTGTCATGGAAAATAAATCTAAACCTAAAGGTTTACGAAATCGTAGAATCGCAAGGACATCGTGTCCTTCGTCTCGCATCGAGTCCAACTGATCCATACTCTCCCCTCCTCTCTCTCTTTCTCTCTCTCTCTCTCTCCCTCCCTTCTCTTCCATCTAATCGCGTTCGCCAATTATTCGACGGATGAGGGTCTCTTGGCGAATCGTTCGGTTAATTTACACCGGCCGTGTGGTTTTTATTCCCGTGCCGATAACGTAGTTCGGTGGTCGCGTACTTAACGCGTAACGACGCGAGATTAATTGGAATTCCAGAATGGTCGGGGCTTCCGAGCTGGCGAGAGAGGAAGGTCGATCCGCGTGGAAACGATCGTAAAGTCGCAAGGTCGCGGACGAACGAGTGATTCTGGTTGTACGATTCTTTCAATTTCTTAGCTTTCAAAAATTATCTTATCTTCTTTTTTTTTTGTTTTTATTAAGCAAATATAAATTTTTACCATATACAATATATATTCTTTTTACTCTTTTTTTTCTTTCTTTCTTTTAAGTCTTATATCATATATTATATTAACACTTATATTCACAAAGTTTGAAATTTAAAGATTTAAAATCGCAACGTTTCTTCGGTTCTAGTAGTAAATACTCTCAATATTTATGATCGGATGACTCAACTATAGTCAACGTACACAGCAGAAAATCACTTTTGGTAATTCCTTCAACTTGGCAAGTAAACGAACAGTGTTTGTATCTTGGAAACCACTTCCGGACGTGTGTTTATATGACATTGGATAGAATACGATCCTTAAATTTGTGCTTTCACGTGTATATATACATGTTTTAAGTAGATAGATATATACACTCGTGACAAACTTTGTGTATAACTATAACATTTTAAAAATAAATAAAAATTAACGAAAAAAGTATTTTAAATAAAAAATTAATCGATTTTAAAATTAATTAAACAATTATTTTAATTCTAATATTATACATACATATATCTTTTATTATCTTGTTTTATACATGAAAACGCTTTACGATATCTATATATGATAATATATATATATATATATAACCATTAACAACGTCAACTTATCAGAAAACTCGCCAGAAAAGTAGCAAGTTTTATCGCATCGAAATACGAAATCGAAACGAGTTTCTTCGCTTCCCTCGCGTGTCCAACACGGAAGCGGAAACGTCGTCAAGCCCAACCCCTCCTCGTCCCACTCCCTTCCGAATCGAATCTTTTTACCTCTGTCGTCTTTTCTAACCGATCCAACGCTTTCGATTCGACTACGATTCCCGTGACGGTTCGCTAAACAGCGTAAATAATCCGAACAAAAATGATGCCGAGTAATTATAGTGGGTTCGATTCCGCGGAGGAGGGTGGAGGGGAAAAAGGAGGACGGCACGGCGACCAAAGGCAGGTATAAAGCGCGGCAAACAAGACGAGTGGCCTCGTACGCGATTCCACGGTCGAGCCCCGTTTAATACCGGCCGAGGGGAGTGTGCACGGTTAAGTGAGAGAAAGAACGCTCGAAAGAGTGGCCGACGAATGCGCCACGCCGCTTTTTCGGCGGAATACCTCTGCATACAGGGACACGGAGGCAAAGGAGAAATCGTGATGGAAATTTTTGGTGAAATGAGGTAAAGGAAGGAAGATGTAGAAAGAAGGAAATGAAAGATAAATTCCGCGCATTCGTTCCATGTTTCTATCGTATGCTTCTATCGATTCGAATGCAATTGTAAAAATATGAATATATTTTAGAAAAAGATTCTTGCTTTCGACGATAATTTATCAATGGATATTAAGAGTAAAATTTTTAATACTGTGTTTCGAAAGTTTTATTCTTATATAGACTCGTATCCTATCTAAATAAATTGGTATTATGAGAGGAGTGGACTGTGTATATATCGAGATTGATATCGAAACTGAAATTTTGTGTTTACTTACGATAAAAAAAAAATATAATTTATTATGGTCAGTATTTCGATCTAATTTGAAATATGAGATGTAATAATTGCTGCTAAAAAGATCATTTGATTTTAATAGTCTGATACATATATAATAATGCTTAATAATATAAGAGACAAATAAAATGACATGATAATTATTAGAGAGTTAACACTTTCGCGGGCAAATAGTATACTTATATTTAATTAGCGCACGCGTTCAACGGCATTCCTTCACGAGCACCGATATCACTTTACTCAACCTCGTTATCCTTATCCACTAAAATTAATCAATGGTATTCAATCATTCGAGTATTAGCAAAACCGTAAAACATTACAAACAATTTAACACTATATTAATATATCTTTCAAATTATATTACGTCAATTCAAACATCATTCATATTTAATTCAGAAATAGTACATGCTACGTTATCAATAAATACATATATTTAATATTTCTTAATTTTCGAAAAATAATATTTCTATTTCAAATTCCACTAGAAATTACCTTCAATTTATCCGAATTCAATTCAATATAATATAAAATATGATCTAAATCCATATGATCTCTCCATAATATCAACTTTTTCAATTGTAATAATAATAATAATAATAATAAAATTATTGGCATCAAATATATGTAATCGTAATCGAGAAGAGACATTGGTGCGTCATCGATGGTGCAAAAGCGTGACCAGTTATAGCGCGCGGGCACACGCGAATTAAAGAGGCCTAGCTCAGCGGAAAAACCCACGAAGGCCGCGTTTAATCGAATCGTAGCCGGCTAACAGGAAGAAAGCTCGTGCGTCGCAGATAAACTCTGGCGGACGAGGCAAACGCTGACCGCGTATCTACAATTCCTATCGTCGATCCATCCACGTCGTCGTCGTCGTCGTCGTCCCCGTCATCGTCGTCATCGCCGTCGTTGTCGTCGTCGTCGTCGTTGACGTTGCCGGTTGTTCCGTATCGTTCGTCCGGCGACAGAGTGCCGCTGCCGGGATATACGCATCGAGAACATCCCCTCCCGGGTACGGGTCGCGATACCGCGACAACCGGCGACGACGACGACGCCCGCTTGGTATGAGGGGAAGGGGGGGGGAGGAGAGGAGAGTGGAGAGCGCGGTCTCGCGAGAGGAGGCGCGAGGAATGTATCTAGATAAAAGGCAGAGCACGAGTTTATCTCGGCGGGCGCCTCGCGCTTAGTTGTGTTCTTCTACGTGTCTATAGGGTGGCACGAAAAATAAAGAAAGTTTTTAAATATGTTGAGAATCAATATTTCCCTCTTGTGATGAGAGTGGAAGAAAGAGAATTTTTTTTTCAAACATATGCATCTCTGATAAGGGAATAATAGAAATACTTGTATATTTGTATTATTTATGGATTGTTTAATGAAGTAAAGTAACAAGTATATTTGTTCTTCAAGGATCGTGCAAAATTCAGTTTGATATGAAAAACACGTGATTAGCCAATTACGTAAGTGTCGATTGATGGCAATTATTAAAAGAATCATATATATATATATATATATATATATATATATATATATGATTCATAATCATGCAAGCTCAACATAGTTACAATTGGTTAATTTATAGTCTTCATTATCACAATGATTACTACTATTATTTTTGATCTAAAAGAGTTGCGTTATTTTTATTCCACTCTGTATATCCATCTGACACTCGATCGTGTCTATACGTGTGAAACCATTCGGGTTGGTGTTTGTACGCGAGCGATCGCGTCGTATCGAGACAACAGCCGTTCGGTCCGTGTGTGCACGCGATACCCGCGTCCAACACACAAAGAGACAGCTGAGCGAGGCGCAGGAGAACGGGGAAGGGGCCGGTTAGGGTGACGAGGGGGAGAGTGAAGCGGCAGCCGAGGAAAGAAGAAAAAAAGGAAAGAGAAGAGGCATCGAGTCGTCGTCTGCCGCGCGAGTACCGTTACACGCGGGGACGACGGGCTCTCCTCGTCGTGTATACGCGGCACAATGGACTGAAGGAGCCGGCTCCGAAGTCTTCTTAATTTTCTCCTTGGTGCGCGCGCGGTCGTAGCGCGGCGCGACGAGTACAGGCAGAGGCCGGGCGGCGTGGCGCGGGGCAGCCGGATCGAGCTGAGCGGAATGAGGGAACGCCGGCAAAAGTCGACGGAGAGAGATGAAAACACCGATAGAATGCGTTGAACGAAGATGAAGAGAGAGATTGGGACAGATGGAGACGCGGTGAACAGCAGTTAGAATGAAAGGAAATAGAGAGAGAAAGAGAGAGAGAGAGAAGGAGAGACGACGCCTCTCTCGTCCCGGCCGGCGACGGGCATCGAGGCGGGCTTTAATTAGCACGGGATTTCGGCGAACGACGGACGGCCAACGTCGGAGCCACGCCGTGGACGAACGAGTCTCGAGGTTTTCCGTAGTAGAACCGTGGCGCGCTCACCATGAACGGATAGAGACCGAGCGAGAAAAAGTGGCCGCGATTGAGCGAGACAACCGATCGAGGACGACGGAGCTGACAAAGAGGGTCGGAGTTGGATAAACGGAGATAGCGAGTCAGGGTACCGTGAAGAACCGCCGCGTGAGCCGGTACCGCCGCCACCGCGTGTCCCGAAGAGACGAGGGCAATAGGAACGGAGACGAATGGATGGACGCTAGCGAGCGAGAACGACGAAGATAGAAATAGGGATGGCTAGAAGAAAAAAGAGGGGAAAAAAGGAAAGAGAGTGAAAAGAAAGAAAAAAGGGAAAAAAAAGGAGAGAAAAGAAGTTGTGTAGGAGAAAGGAAGGGACGGATCGGGTGGAACAAAGAGGGAAGGTTGATGGCTAGGGAGAAAAGGGCGAACGCGCGAAGGGTGTGGGAGCTAGAGGTGGCTGTCGGATAGTAGGGTGAGAGCGGAAGGAGGGTGCAGAGGTGGTCGAGTCGGGCGTGAGCGATGAGGGGGCGGCAGAACACAGCGGCGCTCGAGGGCGAGTGAAGGGCGGCGCGGCTGAGTTGGGTCGGTCGCGAAGGGACGCGCGCGCGGCCGGCTAAATAACGGCCTGCCCTATCCTCCTTCTCCTCCCACTAGTCTCCCCCGGTCGAATCCCCTTTCTCTTCACCCACCCGCCGGCCGCGCCACCGTCGTGCCGCACCTCACCCCAGCGACGAGAGCCTCGTCGTCCACCCTCTTCTTCGACCTCCCTCCCCCAACCCCCTATCGGCCACCCGCTGGTTAGACTCCCTCGATCTACGCTCAACCTCGCACCTCGGTGATGAGAGGGTCGGTGAGGATGTCGGGGGATGCTAGATCGGTACGTCGAGGGGTACGTAGGAGAAGGGGAGGAAACGTTCCACACCTCTACCCGTCATGTTTTCAGGCTTATGTACGCATTACGTCGACGTAAGTGCGACTTCCTATCCGCGATTCTCTGTCATTTTCTTTCTTATTTTTATGCTCTACGTTCCTATTTTTAACTCGCTTCGACTTTTAGGAGAGTTCGCACGTGTATTTGTCACAATCGCCCTTGTATATATATAGATATAAGTATTTTATATATTTTATATATACGTATGTATAAAGATATGCCCTATCAAGTATGTTTTCATAACATTTTTTTTTTCTCCTTTCTTTTGCAACTTTAATTATCTTTTCTCTTTTTCCTGCGTTTTGTCTCCTTGCCTCCTGATTTAGTTATTAAACAAGAAAACGAGATCGCAATTGCGAGTGAGACCTTCGTAACTGGCGACGCGCACGGTCACTCGCGGGTCCTCCGCTCGCGGATTCTCTGGCACGGTTCGATATACCAGAGGTTATTTAGACCCAGACGTGCTTAACGGCACCCGCTTGCGAAGTAAGGTTGCGACGCGAACCGAGCTCGAGCTACCGTGATCTCATCGCCCCTTTTTTAACCCACGCTTTCGCGCTCCCTAATTTTTAGTCTTGCGATCACATTCGCGTGTAAAACGACCTCCACCAGTGAAAGATGGCGATTTATCGAACACACCAATTCTATTCTTGTTTTCGTTATTCCCATTGGACGCCTTAGTTCTGCCGAATGCGCATAAAATGTTGAAAATCGAAAATAAAGCGCGTCAGTAATTAGCGATTATCGACTATATTGCGATAACAACAAAAATGCCGTATCTAAATAGATTTCTCAACTCTCGGATTTTTCTTATCTTGGATGTATTTCTCATGAAATCGTTTTTCAAGTATAACTCAACAAAGACCGTAAAACTTTTGAAAAATTCATTCCGAAAATCGAAAGAAAGAAAGAAAAAAAAAGCGAGCCGCGAACAAGAAAATACTATAAATATAACATTACGCCGACGGTTTATCTGCGTCAACAAGCGCTAACGCCACCGTGTTTTCAGGCTTACGTGCACGATATACGCGTTTATACGTGGGCGCGCATTTCCCTTCCCTCTTATCCATGCTATCGTGTGTTCGTGTCCCTTCCCGTTCTCTCGAACATTTTCCCTCGTCGGTTTTTCGCAGGGAATAGAACATCTCGGTTATTAAAGCAAAATGCAAATGTTTAGTGAAGGCTGCACTAATGGTAATCTTCGATTATTTGCGATTGAGCGAAAAAAATTTCAAGTTCGAAACATCGCGACTAATTTTTTTTAACGCAATCGACGCGTTATTCATGAGCGAACTTTCTCCTTCGGCGCGTCAAACGAACGCGTGGAATAGTGACCTTGTCAGACCTTCCGCCAGTTCCTTGCGTTCGACGTATAGTCGCGTAGCGGTTGACATTGAATCGTGGCGGGAAACGTTCGCGATATAATACAGCGCGCACGTGGGGAGAAAACTTGTGTACAATGAAGCACGCTAGTGGAAATGCCGGTATAACAAACGAGACTCCTCGATTGTGCGCGGGGAAAGGCGGGTTTTAGTTTGTACATTCGTACATGTCTTCCACTGACTCGATTCTCTCCTTTTTCCTCTTTCTCTGATTCGCTTTCTCGCTCTCTGTCTCTTTCCCGGTTCCGTACACCGTATATATATGTATATATATATATAATATACATATATATATAGCAGATACGTATATATGCTTTCATATAGCAACTATATACATAACTAGGTATAACTCGGTCTTGAGTTCTCGAGGTGTTTCTGTTTTACCTACCGCCGACTCGTAAACGCAGTTTAAGCGACTTCCAGGCGGCAGTCAGCGCCGCTCTCACATTACGGAAGCGAAGTTTTCAAGTTCCGCGACACTGACCCAGTTTATTCTCTCTCCCTCCCCCGGTCTGCTTCCTCTTTCTCTCTCTGCCTCCCACTTTCTCTCTTCCACTCCAGCTTCTCCCCACCTTCCACCCTTCTCTCATAATACTTCCAGTCTGCCGGTAGTTACAGTTTCCCGCAGGTAGCTGTACGTCTGTGAATACAGGCCCTCACAGCGCTCTCGCTCTCGTCTTCGCTCTCAAGGGTTCAGATTTCCTTTACCACGACCAATCCCGGTCAATCCGAGACAACCGGATGTGTTCTCCGCTCTCTCGTTCGACATTATGCTGCCAATTCTTTCGATCTTTCTCTTACGTCACTCATTTTGTGTTAAAAAACGAATACCATATTTTCCTTACATAGCTTTCTCGCAATTTCTTTCCTCGAATTATGACATCACTATAAATACCTGGAATAAGAATGCGAAAACGTGAAAATTAAATATTCGACGAATCGAAAAATATTTTGTTAAAAAAAAATTAAGACAAAAAAAGAAATATATCAATGGATTATGAGAATCGTTAACATGATTTACGTAATCAAATCATTATTCTTAGTCAAACAGTCGCGATAAACGTTCGGCAATGCTGTTCGCGAGCAGGACTTAATTTATGTCTACTAGTACTATTGACCCTAATACCGACATTAGCGACTGGTGTAACGTCGCGCGGCCAAAAGAGCGTTTGCATCCCCTCTCCGTCTATCGTATGCTGCGTTTTCTTCGTTTTCAGAATACGCACCGGCCTCATTTCCGAAATACGTACACCAGACGCGTACTATCGACACGAGGAGAGGCATCAACGTCCGCCAGCAGCGTGCAGTGCCATTTCCAGCCGATCGCAACGAAAGCCATAAAAGCCGTTGCCAAATCGTCGTCGCTCGACCGTCCGCGATCCCCTCGGTTCCCTCCGTCGTCTCGTCACGTTCTCGCCTTGTTCCCTCTCTTTCCCGCCCTAGTGTTTCCTTCTGCCTCTGACACTCTGGCCGGTCGCGCTCTATTCATCTTTCTTTCTCTCACGAGCTCATGCTCCGTCAGACTTTAGTGGCTCGGTCTGCGTCGCTCTCATCCGCTTCATTGTCCGCGCCTATATCCCCTTCGGCACGTCTCACCTTTTTCGATCGTCGTCGGAACGCGAGGAGCCTCGCTTCGCGATTGGAAAGCGCCGCCCCACCTTATTCTACCCTTCTCTCTCTTTCGCTCTTTCCACTTCACTCCCTCTCTTACTCTTTCTCTCTTACTCTTTTTAACTCGATTCCCCGTATGTCTCGCGATCTTCGTCCCGCTTCTAGTCGTTTCGCCGCTCGTTCTTTTTATCTTTTTTTTTCTCCGTCTCGCGTTCTCCGTCCATACGTACCCCGTGGCGAGACGATTCGATACCGTGGCGTGGCGTCGGCAATGGTGGCGGTGACTGCGACGGTGGCCGGCTGTGCCAGTAAAGAAAAAATGCCTCTGATCGAGGTTCTTCGACTTTACCGAGAGAAAGAGTAACAGGCCTCCGTGAGACGTGCAGGAATAAGCGTAAAGGGAGCACGAGGGACAGAGGCGAAGTGAGGAGGGTGCGTATACGCAGCGGCACGAACAGGCCACTGGCACATGTACCGTGGGTAGGGCCCTGCCAAGCCGACCGACAGACTGGCCAGCCAGCCAACCAGCCATCAGCCATCCTGTCATAGACAGGATGTGAGGGTCCGCGAGTCCGGGCCGCGTCGCGTTTCGCCGTCACCGCCACCGCCATTGCGACCGTCCTCATCGTTGTCGTTGCGTTGTCGTCATCGTGGTCGTCGTTGTCATCCTTGTCGTCGTAGTATTCGTTCTCCCGCCACTGGATTTCATCATTCTCATCGTGGTCGTTGTTACGTACGTTTACCGCGTACGCATTTCTTGTTCTTTTTCTTTTTTTTCATCGTGGATATATTCCGTCTGGACAACATCTTCTACCTTCTATGTACGTGTAATAACGCAAAGGACGCACAAGACGAGCTAAAATTTAAATAGAAGCCGGTTAATCGGGGAAACTGAGACTTAAACCGTGTTGACCAGCTCTAAATACTACCTTAACTTTTAAAATGTCATAGATTATCATTTATTGCCGCGCAACGAAACGTTAATTTCCACATGTCGATCGTCTTATACCTAGTAATCGATCTTGTAAAAACTGGTTTAAATCGAATTCATCGCCGTCCAACGTCCTCGCCATCGTTGGTGTTGTTATGCTCGATCGCTTGCACGTCTTTTTCTTATCTTTTTTTTCGGTCGCGTACTTTCTTGTGTCCATCTTTGTCTTCATCTCTCCCCTTCTTATCTCATCACCCATTACGTTTTTTCCGTCTGCGTGGCACATACATGCGCGCGATCAAATGCGAGCAAATAAGCACGCGTGCAAGATGCGCGCAAGTTTGCGCAGTACGAAACATTTTGGGTATTTTAAAAGAGAGCCGGTTTAGCACGACCGGCCAGCCAAAAGAAATCTGCGACTCTTCCCTTCGCGAACTGTAGCAAATTCAATGATCTTCCACGGTTGAAAATCAACTTCAAACAATACCAGGCAAGATTAACAGAAGAGAAAATGTACAACTGTCCAAACAACTTCCATGTGAAATGTATCAAGATTGAAATCGATATATATATCGTTTGATTTGATGTTCAGTTTTTATATAGGAGTTACGCCAAATTGCCAAAGACAAATTGATATTGCTATCAATACTGTATCTTCACACTATTTTTTTCCTATCTTTATCTCAAATACAGATGTTCGTTATCGATATGCGAAGGGAAAACCGCGAGCGTTTCACGACGGAAACACCGCCATCGACACAGAAACATGAATGGTATGAAGTGTGGTTCGGTTCCATATAGAAACATTCAACACTATTATATATATGATATACACATACATATAATCAATGGAAAATACTGTTATCCTTCGCATAAATAATTCGTTTGTATTCGTGCAATGGTTAATTCGGAACGCTTTTACGCGTAAACACTCCAATTATATATATATATCTTTATGAAGCAAAGCAACTCGCTTTTACCATCACTAACTTCTCGCTGCTAATAAGGATGTCCATCGTCTGGCAATCGTGAACGCGTACCGCATGGAAGCGTAGATTCGAGATGCATAGCGAGCGCAAGTTCCAAGCATAGCACGGAAACGCTGACGGTCCGTGCGGTGCCGTTTCGCAGCTACGTTATACACGCGAGACGAGGGTATATAGAGCGAGATAGCATAAGAGAGCGAGAGAGAAGGGAAGGGTCGGTCTCCGGGCACCCGGACCGTGGTGCTCGTAAATTCTCGAAAGGAACGGTCCGTAGCAGCGGCTCTCTGTTACCTTACCGCTCTTCCCGCGGTAATATTACTCGGCTTATATTGCCAGGCCTCGGTCGTAGGAAGAGGAAGGACCGGTTGGTGAAAGCAAGACAGAGAGAAGGACCGGTGTATACGTAAGCAGGGCGCATCCGTGCCGCCGCGGCTGGCTGGCTCGTTCGCTTGCTCGCTCGTTCGCCGTTCTGGCATTGCCTCGACTTCGCGTGTACGTGCGAGGAGAAGCGAACCCCGAGGGATCGACAGGCAGGCCCAAGTACATACACCTATATATCCTTATGTGTATCCGCCTGTCTGTATATAGAATACATACTAGTATGTACGATGCGTTCTATAAGTATATGTATATGTGTTTATGTGTGCACATGGAGTCTCTCGTGAAGCGACTGCGGCGATAACGTATACCAGGAAAGCAACGCGTCGTGGCGCGACGTTGCCGCGTAGTTGTATATTGACCACTACATGGAGGGCCTCCGTCGCGTTATATACCCATATCCCCTTTGTGCGAACTTGAGTTCGCGCACGCAGGCACGCACGCACGCACGCACAGCACGCGTTAGGGGGAACGGGAATGTCCAGAAAGGATATAGAAAGGAAGGAAAAAGAAGGATAAGATGAGAAGAAGAGAGAAGAAAGAAAAGGACGCGACACGAACGAGCGACGACGCCCTGTGGCACATCGTGAGGAGAGCAGCTGGTCGCCGCTGCGTGCGACACTTCCACCTCTTGTGCTCTCCTCGCGGGACCCGCATGCCACAGCGATCGACGATCGTGTGGCCCGAGGGGCCCGTAAAAGCTACATCACGCCACTCTCACGACGCGTATAGAAGACTAACCTTCATTGACTGTCAAGCCAACTTATGTATAATATATATATATATATATATATATATATAAAATAACCCATCACATTTGTGTATGTGTGTGCGCGCGCACACAGTGTGTATACACATGTGTGTACGTATGTATGTACAAATGTTGACTCGCGGTGTTTTCGTTTGCCTCGCACGATCCGGATATGTCGCTCGCGGCTTGCCCGTTCGCGTCCGAGCGACGTTCGACTGCTCTCAATGCTCGTCCTATCGCGGCGAAACGACGCGACAAGAATTTACTACGTTCTCCGAACGAAGCTGCCCGGTTTGACCGGATATACCTGGTTCTTCCGATCTCGTCAACAATTTCTTTGTTGCGTTCGCTATTTCTGTCTGTCTCTCTCTTTTTTTCTTTTTCTATCGTCTTAATTATATAACTTTCGATAAAATTTTTTATTTGTCTTGTGAACCTCAAATTGAAATGGTCTAAACATTATGAAATGGTCTGACAAATTTTCACGATATGAATCGTCGTTGTGTTTTGGTATGTTTAGTGATACTACGACATATTTTCATGTATTGGAAAACGAATCCTGTTATTTCATTCATCGTTCTTCTTAGGATATACCGCAATCATCAATTTTGTTGATACAAAGATAAAATCAATATAGGAAAAATTTGATTTGTGATGTATTGATTAGTGATTGATAAACTTTGATGCAGGATATATAGACGCAGGTTTCTTCTATCACGTCATTGCCACAAAGAACCGCGTTTACCACGCGAAGTTTTGCCGACAAACGCGTGGTCGCGCGTCATTGTGTGTGCGCATCTCGCGCATACATACAAACTTGGTCGTCGCTCGACATAACCGTCATCGGTCGCGGCGCGCAGTGACTAAGCGGCGCAAAAAATTCTGTGTATTACCGCTCACTTTGAGGAAGGGGATTTACGATTATCACAAGGGGAGAAGTCCGAATTGTTCGAAAGTATTGGAACAAACATATTTGTCAATAATCGTCATCCGGAAATCTCACGTCCAATAAGGAAAACATTTATGGAATTTCTTTGGCTTGTTTTGTATAAATTTATTATATAAATTGTATAAATTTTCTGGATAAATAATCTACGCTACTTTTCGTATGTATATACGTAAAGTATTTCGTATGTGTATACGAAACTTGATTGATCTCGTCATATTTCATAACGTATCTGAAGATGTGTGAAACTTGATTCGCGTAAATGTCAAGACGACTAGATTTCGCATCGATTATGCGTTCGACGAAAGAAAGACGACGGCTTAACTAGAGATTCGCGTGAAAGAATTTGCTTGTCGAAGTTGAGCCAGGTCGGTCAGAGACTACGCGCGATCGCGTGTGGCCATATCTGTGTACGTATACATGGCTACTATTAATCTCGCGCGGTGATACGTCATTCCGAAGCACCGCCTAACCGACTCTTATCGAATTCGAGCCACCCAGTGCTCATTATACATTCGAGAGGCCGGCGGAACGCATCGGTGTACGGGAGGCGTCGCCGCGGCTGATGATAAATAGGGATACCGTCGACCAACTTTTTCAACGACGATACAACTAAGAGAAAAGAGTTCGATTCGCATCTGTATCCATCACGCAATTAACTATCTAAGAATCCATAACTTGGTATAAAATTCTCATTTCTATGTAATTAAGCATCTCTGGTCGATTATGCCAGACATTAATCGCGCTTAAAGGAAAACTAGTTCGCGGAACGATCGATACGATGACGCTATAGATTTCCGGAGAGTGGGTCTTGATGTGCGTGTCGCCACGTTTAAGCGTTTCAGCCATTGTACAACCCTAGCTGCGTGCTACTATATACCATCATTCTTTCGTGCTCCGGTTCTCTCTCCCATCCTGAGGGCAGCAGATGCCGCGTTGCACACCGGCGCGTTTTCAATCCGCCGAAAATACGCGACGTTCTTTTGAAACGCGAAGTCTGGATCTCTTTCGAATCTTTCAGCAGGCAACCAACTACCACCATCGCTAACTCACCTACCGGAGGCGCACAGTGTTGGCAACTTGGAGAGAGAAAAAAAAAAGAGAAAGCAACAGACGGATCGAGAAGTTGGATAGACAAAGAGAACGAGCAGAGACGCTGACAAGACACCGGGGAGGGAAAACGAGAAAGAGAGAGACGAGAGAAGCATCCTCTTTAGAAGACCCTTAACCCTGCGGGTGACGGTCGAACGGTCGGTCGGTCGGTCGGACGAACGAACGTCAGACAAAAGGGATCGGCCGGGAGCCCGGGAGGATTGGGGACGGGGGAGGATAACAGTGGCGCGAGACGCGAACCAAGGGGTCCGGCGCGGTTCAAAGGGTGGGACGTGAGGGGAAAGCAGAGGCCTGGCAGCAGGAAGCTCGCGATGCGTGACTCACCGAACCGACCGAATGGCATAGAACCCGCGGGTTCGCGTTCGCGCTCTATCTCCATCCTTTTCTTTCCTCTGCTTGCCTCGGATCTCTCTCTTTCCCGCCCATTTCGTACCGTTTTGTTCCCTCTCTATTTATCTCTCTCTTTCCCCCTCGGTTTCTCGATCCATCCTACCGATCTCCCCCTTCGTTTCGGTCACCCTCCTTTTCCCTCGAAGTGGCGGCGAGGGAGAAGAAGCCCCCTCGACTCTGTTCCCCTTTCTCCTGCCCCCTCTTTTTCCCCCTGTGGGTCGCACGGCCCCGTGTCTCTCGGTCGTTCAGCACACGGCTCTGGTTCCTGCCTAGTCCCTAGTACTCGCGTCGCGCGGAGCCTTTGTCCTCTACCATCACCTCGCGTTATTTCACACTCTCTCGCGCTCATGCTCGCGCTCGCTTGTGTGTACATATATCTCTGTGTACATGAGGTGGACCGCGCCGGGCTCGCGTGAGAAAAAGACACGCTGCGTCGAATGTACGACTGTGTATATATATATATATATATAGTGCATGCGATACGTTGTAACTATATAAATCCGTACTATATATATATATGTGTATATATATATATATCACCTATCGTTAAATCTATATATATCTATATATATGTTATTTTATTGCATCTGAACTATCTATCCGTCAATCGATTCCAACGACAAATCGACCTGTACATAGTTGCCCTTACATTATTGCTCGATGCAACTGCTCATGTCATCTAGAGATTCACCTATGTTTGCGTCTATGCACAATTACGTGTATATGCAATGCACACGTCCATCCAATCGTACATGCCCGCTTATCCTCGCGCGCGCGCGTTCGCATTATACGTGTATGCGTTGATTGTATGCATGCGTGCACCCGTACAATCGGAGGGGGTAGTCCCCGCCGCTAACCGCGTCCGAGCGAAGAATTAGCGAGTCGTGCGACGAAGGAGACTACCGTAAAGTCGTGGCTCGTTATGCGTCCGACAGAGTCGCTTAGCCTACTCCGCCTATATCGTAGGCGCGTTCAGCCGTCTCTAGTATGAGTATATACGGGCATAGAGGCGACGCGCACGAGGCGATGGGCCAGGAATGGGTTCGAGGTTAATGCGCTCACCGGGTCTAATGACCAAGGACCGACTTTAGGGTGGACCGGTATGGCTCTGATGCCTCTACTGAATTTGCGGTGGAACGGCTCGCTTTACGTAATTGCTAATTAGTAATTGGTGGCGCACCACGATACAACGTATATCCGGTGAAATTTTTAATGCGTTTAACAAATATTTTGCTAAATATATTGCTGGTGAAAATTTATTAAATTATTCAATCAATCGATACATTATTTTTCATTTACTTTTATTTATTTATTTTTTTTTTGTTTTGTTTTGAATTGGATTAAAAATCGTTAAAGAGGAAAGGCAACTCGATCCTATTCATGATTCTTCTTAGGCCGGAATCAAGAGACAGGAAAAAGTCCAGTCTGGTATTATACCGATTAAAATTGGCCGTAACAGGCTTTATTAGAGACCGACAAATAGATTCAGTCTGAACGTATTAATTAACGTTAATTAAGAGCAGGAGGACATTAATAGCGTGCGGCTATCTTTATCGGCGCGTTTCCGACGCGACGTCGCGTAAGCCACCTCTGGAAACCTTGTTTTCAATTCCATACTGCTTCAAATACTCTTCACTGTTATTACTTTCCAATTTATAGTATGATTTACACAATACGGCTCCCTTTTCTTTTTTCACCCTTTTACGATATTCCTATTCACCCAGGAACCGTTGTCCGTTGTATTCAACTAAAATTCTGGCCGGTAAGCTGCTTAACTCGCTGAGTAACCGAACAAGCACGCGGCTAATTCCGTACCGCGGAACATTAATGCGGAATTAAGATCGTTAAACATTAGAACAAATTGAGTTTATTGAATCTTTTATCATTATAATAATCGTCGAATTTTCTCTTATTGATTCAAAATTGAAAAATCATACCGATATATACGTGTATATAAATCAAAATTTTAAGATGTATTATTCACGTTTTTCAAATCTCAAAATTAAAAAAAAAATATATATCGACCTGTTCTCTATGATCATTTATAATCACTACTATGCTTTTCCATTTTTCATCAATTGTAAATTAGGATGAAAAGTTTATAAATAATTATCGTAGCGTGACTGAGAAAACATTCCGTAGCTGTGGTCATTTTATTTTTAATTATTTTTATATTATCGTTTAAGTAGCTTTCATACGCCAATTATACCCACCTATTTATCATTTTTTTCTCTTTAAAAGTGTTGCGATACCTTGCACGAAATCTCAATATTTGTCATACCGAATACTACTTCGACGAGTACGTTATGCAACGTTAAATTCTCCACTTACGTAAACATGAGGTTGGGTTACAAAGCAGCCCTTGGCTGTATCCCGCCTTTGCCTATTATCGTTGCTCTTTAACTATCTAAACACCCTGTCATCTGGCTTTAATAAAAACTCTAACAATAACAACAATAATAACAATTATAAACGTCGATAAAGAATAACTTCAGAACGAGCGAATCGATTATTAATGAGTAGGATAGGTATTCGATCGGCCTCGAACACCGGCCATGCGAGAAACTCGCGTCCTTTGCCGTTCTATAAGGACACGCTCGCCGGCCTGATACGTGAACAAACGTCTAAGGCCGTGCCATGACGCTGCGATCTTTCGCGCTTACGAAACACGCGCGCTAAAAGCGCGCCGCGATCGGTTTGCACGGCGTTACGCGGCTGACGTAATTGCGCGCGCGACCGCTCCAATGTACGTATACCAATGCCAGTCGTACACGAGGCACGGTTTCTCTTCGAAAATCCCCGTATCAGCGCCGGAAGCAGCTCGAAACGACGAAATCGCCGGATGGATCGCGATGTGGTGTGTGCGCGCGCGATATATCGTGAACACATATATACACGTACGTATTCACGCTCACACGTAACGAACGACGGCGTTCCTTCGAGGCGAACGCGTTTCTGTGCCACAATCTCGCTGCCAGGGCCAAGCACCCCGCTCTCGCTTGCCAGCCCACTTGCTCGCCACCGCTTTTAGGATCGAACTCCCGACGCTCTTGCTCGACCGCGCCAAACGTTCCTAAAGCGCGCCTCTACTGATTTAGATCGTACGAGAATCGAGCTATAATAAAGGATTTTGTCTGTTTTTAGCTTTATTGTTTTTTTCAATGCTTATGTTTTGTTATGCGTTTATTAGGAAGAATGTACATATATACGTGTATATTTTGTGAGATTTTGTGTAGATACGAATCGTTTTAATTGTTAGAATATTGTTTTATGAGAAATGAAATAGGGATTGATTTACGTATATTCTTGTTTAAGTTGAATAGATAGATAAGTTTTATGTATTGCATGATGTAGTGTATTATATGGCGCTACTATATGACGTAATCTCTGAGCAATGATTCGTACCTGCTATTAGGGTCGCTAACCCTGTCGTGCCACCATAACACGATCTCTTGGAAATTATTCATAAATCTTTAAAAATATTTCCATCTTTTTATTTAGATAGTAAATTTACATCGAAGAAATTTGTTGCATTATCTATCCGAAAGAACGTCAACAATTTAATAGTCCATTTTCATTTTATAGTCGATGAAAGAAACATAATAAAGTCATAACACTACATTAAATTGAATTGTACTCGAAACTTATAAGTTCTCATTGATGAAAAGTATACGTAAAATGTTACATGCAATTAAATTATTATTTTTACTATAATGTGACTATATTATAGTAGAAAATTTTATAGTAGATCGTTTATAATTGAACTGTTTTTAAAATTACGATATTTTTAATGTCCGTATTCTTTCACGATCGTATCACATATAGAATTCAATACTATTTAGCTGAAGCTAATTTCAAACTATTCGCGAAAGAAATCGAGATCGTTCGAGGTCACGAAGCTCGTGAATCCATTGAAGCGATGCCGGACCGTGGTAGTCACGGTGTTCGGAAGTGGCAATCGTATTAATTCGATTCGTCCCCGTTGCGCTATCGCGGCGGCTGGGAGCACGGGCGCAGGACGAGGATAAAAGATGCCCAATCACGAACACTTGCGACGGTTCGCCCTTCGCGACGTGACGTCAGAGCGGCGCAGTCGCCGACCGTGATTCGTCACGGTCTAGTTTCCCACCTCGCTGCGCTATATACGAGACCAGGCCGGGTTGCTTCTGCCGTTCTTTCTTTCCCTCTCTTTCTCTCCCTTTCTCTCTTATTCTATCTTTTACCTATCGCCATCGTCGCCACCGCGCCGCGGCGTTTTGTGAGTTTTGGCGCGGATGCAGCGGCCACGGACGACGGAGAATGCCTTTCTCCTTTCGGCTCCACTCACGAAGCTCGTTCGATCGAGACGCGTCCTGATTAACGAAATTAAACCTAACAGACCGGACTGATATTCGAACGGAATCGAAGATTAGCTCGTTGCTTCGATCGCATGTTCCCGGATCTCTTTTCTTATTTTTCTCTATCTTGTATTTTAATTTTTTTGGAATTATTAGATTTCAAATCTAAAATAATCTAAAAAAATCGAATTTAAAACAAAATTATTATATTTCTGTTTTATATTATATTTTATGATTGTATTTTTGTTTTATAATACTGATCAGTAATCGGAGTGCATATGTTAAACTTTATTTTCATTAAGTTTCATCATTACTAACATCATTATTAACTTTGTGTGATTGTTTTATTGATAGATTGTTTTTTGTATAATTTATTAAATAGTAATCATCCTTTTCATATCATATCTTGATCATCCAAGATAACTACACACAATACTTAAATTTTTTGAAATTGAAATTTAATCTGTTGTTTTCATATCCAATGTAAACTTTCCGCTAATATTTCTCAAACTGCAAAAAGTGCAAAAACCAACTTGCCAATACAGGTCTCGGTCAGTGAATTTTGTGAACGCGGTGTCGTGCCTGTACTCAGTGGGCGTTCTCGTTTCTCTCAAGCGCAGAAAGGAAGCGGCTCGAGGACGGTGTACCGCCGCCACCGTCGAGAAGAAATTTTAATTCGACCGACCGTGCTCGATAACGCGTATCGAAACTCTTCGTCTCGCGTCGAGTCTTTCCAACGATCTCAGCCGCGCCGTTGCTTTCTCTCTTCTTCTCTCTTTTTCCCGCTCGCTCCGTCTCCCTCCGCTTTGCCTTCCTTTTTCCACTCGCGTCTCTGCTCTTCTTTCCCCCTCCTCCCTCCTGCTGATCCGGCCTTCGTCCCCCTCATCGTCGTCCTCTTTCCATCGGCAGTTTTTATCGGGCAACGAAGGCACGGTGCTCGCCTCCATTATACCCACATCCATTCTACCGTGGCCCTGCTGGAAAAATCCGGCATCGAGCCTCCTCGTCCACGGACGAACCATTCCCCTTCCTCCCCCCTGTCCCTTCGCCGCTTCCACGACATCTCGGCTCGCCCCTGTTCCGCGGGGATATCTCTCTTTCCTTCTCCCTCTTCCTCCTACTCCTCGTCCCTTCTCGTCTGCTATCCCGAACCGCCTTCTTTTCGACCTTTTTCGAACCCTTTTGCTACGAGGCAGCCAAGCTCTCTTTCTTTTCCGTTGTCGAGAAAGGGTCCAGGGACGAGACTCGGCCAAGGAGCTGGTGCGGTTCTCGATTTTCAGTGTCCGTCGACCAACGGGTCTGAAGGATGGAACGGAAGTCGGTGGACTCTCGACGGACACAGAGCTGAAATCAGTACACCGAGCTGGGAAATGGAATTTATTGCGGCGACCGAGTATACGCTCCACGCTTTTCTCTCTCTTCTCTTTTTTTTTCTTTTTTCTTTTCAACAAATACCTCTTTCTTTTTCGATCTTTCGACGGTCGATTTTCCTTTCTTCTTCCTTTGTCTTTGTCTGTGACGTGACAGATAGAAATCGACGCGGTACACGACACGATGGAAAGGGTCTCGCCGCGAGTCGAGCATGCGATCGATCTATTCGTATCAGGTGAGTCAAAGGAATCTCTGAAGGACGATATAACATTGGGATTCGAAAAAATTGATTTTTTTTTTTTTTACAATTTATAAATTATAGGTATACATCTTGTTTCAATTTTAATATCTTATATTAGAATAATGTATACGTGCATTGTATGAATATGAATTATTAGTATATTTATCGCGTTGAAATCATTGCTTAGTGACACTTTGAATCTAATTAAAATGAGAGGGTAAAATACCGAATTTCGATAATCGTAAAACAATGCTAAAACGAATGTGTTCTATTTACGAATTCGTTCTAAATTCACCGTTCATATGTTTTCACTGTTAACAATAGTATTTAAAATATTAATCGAATCTAAAGTCTCTTTATTCGATAAGGAATTAAAAATTAAAAAACTAATGAAAAAACAATTTCAATAAAATCGATTTTACTTTTTCGAAAAGTAATAAATCTTAAGAAATAGTTATATAAATTATTCGATTGAAAAATTCTCGGACAACAGGATAAAGAAATTAACAAGCAATTTACTCTGAATAACAAACGATCCAATAATTATATAAAAAATATTAAATGCCTTGCTGGTTCGAAAACAAATTATGGATCAATGTATCAAGTTCGTCATCCCTTTCTTTTTGAATACACGTGGCAATAAACGAATGTCAGAGACCGGTTTGATCGTTGTTTAAATTTCTACAGGCCGAATCTGTCGATCGGAAGCATATTCAGGATTCCGTTGGATGTCACGCGGCGGTGAACGATAAACTTGTTTCGCCGAGCGTCTCGCATTAGGTAATACATAACTGGAATGGTGAGAGCAAAAGAGAAAGAGAGAGATAGAGAAACTTAAACGAAGAAGGAAAGGCGTGTAAAGGGTGGGGACAAGAGACATAGGGTGAGGACGAAGTTGTATCGATACGCATAGGCAAGTATGCGTTCATTGTTCTGCAGATAATGATGTTTCTTCGCAGATCCAACATATTCGTAACGAGATAAACAATAGTCCCAGCTCGACTCTGCTAAGCATTACTATTCGATTAGACAAATAGTCCACACGAAGCATTTCCATCGAGGAATTTATTGTCGATGAATCGTCATTGAATTTTAACGGAGATTATTTTTCCTGTATTTAGAGAATTTTTCTTGTGTTTAGAGTTATTATATATTGAACTTTATTCATCTTCCAGATAAGTTAATTATGTATTAAAAAAAAAAAAACGATGAAATGAAATCATTATTATATAATTAATTCTGAAATGATATTTTAACACTTTTTAAAATTTCTAATTAATTCAATATATTTCAAAAATTTTTAATTTACTTCATTTTAAGTATTTTTCAACTAATTTTATTTTATTTAATTTAATAATCTTGTTAATTTTAATTTAATAAATTATTACACATCGATTTAAATTTGATTTAAAATAATATGAATAAATATTTACAATTTTGCGTAATTTTGAAATGAAATCGTAAATGAAAAATTTTTTCATTTATGAAAAATCGAACATCACGATTCATCGCGCTACGAGAGGACAATGAAGCGGGAACATTTTTGTTGGACCGTATATATACTTGGGCGCGTTTCGTGGTATTTAGGTTGTTCCGCTTTTCGCTTGTCGACCGTGGAGCGGTGCGCCGCTGCTATTATCCGGGATAGCAGCCGGCAACGGAATCGATCGATCGATTCCTTCGTGCCTCGTGGTCCGAGACTTCCCACGAGAGGAGAAAGGCACCCTAACGCGCCAATATATCCCCTTGAAATTATTTCGTAATGGTCGAGGTATTAAAAGAACGGCGGGCCGTGGCGGCGCAACGCTTAATTACCATCCGCGTGGCTATGGGAAAATTATCGCCACTAATGATGAAAATGTTCCACCAATTTACCGTTTTCTTTTTTTCTTCTTTTTCTTTTTCCTCTTTCATTATTTATTTATATTCTTCTTTATTTTTTATTTCCTCGGCAAATTACGAATATATTTGCGTCACTACCATTTATAATGTAATCGAGTATTTGTTAAACTTGAATAAGATATTTAGCTATATTGATAATGTACTTCATTTTTTTTTTTTAATTTTATACGAATTTCTATTTATTTTAAATTTAAAAATGCTTAAAAATTTCTAAATATTATAAAAAAAATATTATAATAATAAGAATTATAAAAATTCATTCTCTGTAATAACAAAATTAATTAATCTCGGTTAAAGATTCGGAACAATGCACAATCAGTTTCACAACTCATCGCGAACCGCTAAAACCCATAAATAATAAACCAAAGACCTGCCATCTAACGACTAAAATATAAGAACCATCTTAGAGAGAGAGAGAGAGAGAGAGAGAGAGAGAGAGAGAGAGAGAGAGAGAGGAGTATCATTGAACAACGGAAGTTGAGAACACGGTGGACGACAATGGATCGCATCAGCGCAGCGGCCAAAACGTACCAGTTTGCTGTTCGCAAAACGATCAATCGGCGAGGTTCTCGCGTTCTTCGTCGAAGAAAATAGTAACGCTCACGGGAGAAAGAAAAAGAGAAAGAGAGAAAGAGAGACGGTCTAACGCCGCGATATATCCGCTCGATTTACTTTCTCGACTCCCTTCTGTCTTCCTGTCCTTCCCTCACCGATGCCGCCGCCGCCGTCGCTGCTTTCTCGCTGCACAAAAGCCGACACGAGGGGGGAACAAAAAAAGACTCGCTCGTCCGTGCGAGCCGCGCGCGCGAATATGCACCGCGAGCGCAATTATACGACGAACACAGCCGTGAAACGCATGTAGCAGGCGACCACGACGACGAACCGGTGTGCCGGGGCGAACGAGCACAACGGCGGTAGGGAACGGACGGAAAGGGAGGAAACGGAGTGGGGAGAGAGGAGAAAGAGAGAGAGAGAGAGAGGAAAAAAAGAATAGAATACCGTAGCTCACCTTCTTCGCGTTTTATTGTTCTCGCTTTTGCTTCCTTTCTTCCTTCCCTTTGAGGATCTTCGCGTAGATTTCGCGATGTCGCGACGTATTGGCTGCCTCTTGGTTCTTCCTCTTCCTGTTTTTGTCCTTACGAGAAGAACCGTTGGAATTGAAGAATTTATTCAGCATTGGGAATTCGGTAGATTTATTTTTAGAATTATTATTATTGGTGTTATACGATATTAGCGATGACGTGTTTGACAAAAGTTTCGTTATAATAAAATAAATATTTCGTGATAAAGAATAGATTAAGATAGGTAATTATAACAATATCGCTTTGCGTTGTATTTACACGGTAGAAGCAACATTTTATTTCTCGAACATGAAATACAAAACCAATTTATTACGCTATTTTATTTTCATCTCTAGTTGCAAGATGAAAGATAATATCGAACGAATAACAAATGATCGTATACGGATACATGAACATGGAACAATTTCCTCGGAACACACACGTATATGGATTCATATCATCGAAAGGATTAACTTGATCCCAATCTTGAATTTAACAATAACCTAACCTGTACACACACACACATACACACGATCCTCTCTTCAGTCAAAACTCTCCCCACGCTGAACATCCGTCCATTCGGATGGTTCGCGATCACCGCTCGGTTCTCCCTTATAAACCATTTACGAGCGGACGAGGCGGCACGTAATTACGTAACGAACGCACCCCAAGACACCGGTAAATTACCGGCAACGCAGCGAGGCGACGGGAAAAAGGAGAAATAAGAACACCAAGGGAAGGACACGCGCTACCCTCTCGCTTCGAGTCCCTCGACTGTACTGCCCCCTCTCCTACCTATACCATTTCGTTTCAAACTCTCCTTGCGTCTCTGCACTATAGCCCAGCGTACAACTATGGCAATCCTCGCGAAATTTGTAGGATGACTGAATTTAAGGTGAAATACACGATGGATTAATAACAAAAAGGCTAGGCGAGAGGGGAAGGGAGGGGGAAATATTTCGCGTTTGGATTCGATCAGAAGAGCCTATGTGACTTTACAGTTAGTAGATAAGGACCGACAAAGCAGGAAACATCGATGGTCTCTTTCTTCCTCTTTCAGTTTCCGTTCTCGTTCTTCCTTCCTGTCTTCCTTCCTTCCTTTCTTTCTTTCTTTCTTCATTCGTTCATCCGTTCCTTTGGTGCTCATTTCTTGTTAAGACAAGCGGAACAAGGACAAAGATAAATAGAAAGAGAAAGAATAGCGAGAGATGAGTGAGACGTATAGTTAGTGGTATGTGTGTACAAAGAGGATGGGAAACATACAGGGGGTGATGGTTTAGGATTGGAGGGAAGAGAAGGAGAAGGTGGACGACGAGGGAAGGCGGTGACCCGCGGTGCCTGTCTGTCGTGCTGGCCGCGTTTCAGAGCTCTCCTTCTAGCGTGCCACGTTATAGCACCGTTGCTTCTCTATCTATCTCCCTTTCTCCGTCTGCCTTCGTATCTCTGTCTCTATTTCCCTTCGGATTCTCTCATCGCCCGTAGCGAGTTTCAGTCACGGAACGCGCGTGTTTCGTCCTGCAGGGTTGTAGAACGGAAGGCGAATACGGAACGAGTTGAAAAATACGGGACGAGGAATTAGAAGAGAGGAAAGAAAGAGCAAAAATTGGTGATAGCTCGCTCCATCCGATCGCAGTGCCGTTCGAAGTATGCAGAGCTATCGAGAACGATGCGACTCGGTGACCGAGGAGGGCGAACGACGCGAGACAATCGCAATTCTCCGCTTGGCTCTGCTCTGCTTCGTTGGCACGTCGCGCCGCCGTGAGGTAGAGAGCAGAGAAGAGCGCTCGCGATTGGGAGAAAGAAGCATGAACGAGGAACCCGTTGGAAAAGAGAGAAAGAGAAAGAGAGATAGAGAGAAAAGAGGATAAAACAGCAAAGGAGAAGGTGGATAGGGTGTAGAGGTTGTGGAGAAAGAAAGGCAGAGAGAGAGAGAGAGAGAGAGGTTGGCGCGAGGGAGAACTTTGACGAGGCGGTGGAGGAGGAGGAGGAGGAGGAGGTAGTAGAAGAGGAGGAGAGGAGAGCGAGGAGAGGACGGTAGGTAGAAGAGGGTGAGCCGCAGCAGCGGGCGACTGCGGCTCTGCGAGAGTGTAGAGAGCAGGAGCGAGAGGAGTGGCGCGACGCGGACTGGTGAACCGTTGGGGACGAAAGGGGCGGAGGAGGTGGTTGGTGTGCGCGGTAGGGTGACGCGGAGGGGAGACGTAGCAGGGAGGACGGAGGTAATTTGAGCGTCACACGCCGAGCGAGCGAGCGAGCGGCAACGAACGAACGCCAGGCAACGTCTATGTGCTACATAAAGAGGCTCCCCCTATCCTCCCCCTTATGTATCCAACCCATCGCGAACCTACGATGTGACGCGACCCATGTACAACGCGTCCCAAAAGTCCCGTGTTGCTTGCCTGCTGCCTGCTGCCTGGCTGACTGTCTGCCTGCTTGCCTGCTTGCTTTCCTGCCTGCCTGCTTGCTTGCCTGCCTGCCTTTACCTGTCTCTGCCTGCTAGTAGCCTGGCTCTGCTTCGTAACCCGGTGTGTCCCAGAGAGAGAACCGCGCTACTCTGTGCCGGGATATAGCGTATATGAGAGACCACGGGCGCTGGGCAAGCACTAGCTGGGAAATGACTTTAACCCGGGTTATCGAGGGACGACGATGTCGACGACGACGACGGAACGAAACGGAGGATAGGAAGGAAGGAAGGAAGGAAGGACGGAAGGTGGTAAAGGGGGAAGGCTACGAAATTTTTCAGGAGCGAACCATACTACGGTGAACGCTGTAAAGGCAATGATGTTCTTCTACACTGTCATAGGATATCGGTGAAAATCTTCCAACCAAAGGGAACGACCGCGTGGGTGTGGTTTTTGGCGGCAAAGCTTCCTCCTCTTCGAGAGTTGTAATGAGTGTAAGAGTGTATCTATAATATGTATATGGATATAGCTATACTTACGTACACCGATGCAGCTATGCATATATACCTGTACGAATACTTTCATCGATGATTCGCATTCAAGCCTTCGCTAATGTGTGTGTATTTTCGATGAGGACGCAAGCGGATGCTTGTTTTTGTCCTATGAGATTTTTCTCCAGAGTTAGAAGCGTTCATGCGTCAGCTGATCGATCAATATCGATCCATCTTCTTTCTAGATCAATCTTTCTTCGAATATTTCTCAACACGCGCAACTCGTCATTCTTATCATCGGTGATCGGTTGATTCGAAGGAAATCGACTCGAAGTATTTCTAGAACGATCCCCAGCTGGTCGATCGTCATTCAAAATTTCCGCGGGGCCAACTATTTTAGGTCACGGTATTTCGGCGATTCCGCCTCGATGGAACGCTCTCCTAGACTGGGAAAGAATGGACTCGGAGAGTCGTTGGAAACTCCACTCTGGTATCTCCGAGTTCCATCCTTTTATATCTCGAACATTGGTATGTATATTAGTAAGTTGCATAATAATAATTGGAATAATGGGTAGAAGAATTTGAATATTAGGCAATTTTGATTAATTTAGACAATTTTAATTCAAAAATATATAATAACTGTTGAAAATCATCAAATTTTGAATAAAAATTTTTACGTTAATTTATATAAAGTAAACATTAAAATTTCGCGAAATAAAAATACATAAAAACAAAATTTATGAATTATTTGATATCATAAAATTCAAAAGAATTGAAAAATTGAAAATTTAATCTGAAAAAAAATATATATATATTTGTTTTGCTCTTTTCTTTTAAATATTAATAAATATCTGTTAAGATTCTTTCAATTTTATCTTTCCGAAGAAGCTAAAATCAACAATCAAATATTTTCGCATGCCATAGGGATTGGTTTGGATATTAGAATAGCTGCAAATGCTTTAATTCTTATAGAGACAAAAAATTTTTATACGTATACGTACACATATATATTATTTTTACAATAATTTGATATTGTAATAAAAGAAAAAATAAATATAAATAACAATAATAATAATAATGAAAGAACCTAAATTTTTTCAAAAATAAAAAAAAATTGTACACACATGTTAAATTTCTTAATGCTTGAATAGAGAAATAGTTCCGCCTTAGAAATGTGATTTATGATCAAACTCTGAGAATGATAATTTGTTTACCGAGCAAACCTGCAAAGAGGGTTTCTCCCACTCTTTCATATTCTCCACGCTTTCTCCGTCGTTCGTTCATCGTAATATGTATATACCTTAGGACGCGAGTCGTATGAATTTCCATGGCACGATCGCGTCACGGCTTCGACCACTTCACACCTGTTATTATTATAAAACTCTGTCGGATGATGTTTCCGATATGCGCGTGCGCAATTGCGCTGTAACATCGTCAAAACGGGTATCACGAGTCACGCGCAATTAATCTTGATTATCATTGATTTTGTATCGTTGTGATATGAACTTGTTAGAATTAATTCTCAGTATTATATTCGTTATTCCTTCTTCGATTTTATTATATGTAATATCAGAAATTGTACTTCTCGAACACATGAATTATGGATGCTAAGATTTTGACTTCAAACTTAACCTCACTCTTCATAACATGAAGAATCAAATTTCATCTCGATTCAACACATGATGAAAAATATGAAAAATATGTACGTATTTTTTTATATAATTTAATCAAATTTTATTATATCGATTTTTAAGATTTTTTATATTGTTTGAAATATTTGAAAATATTATTTGAATTATTAAGTTTAACATATATTTTATTTCGAAACGATAGGTAATATCAAAAGATTCATTTAAATCATAACTTATAAAAGAAAGTTAAGTTATCGTAACATTACGGATATAATAGTAATTTCATTTACTTAAATAAATAAATTTTGTATTTATATTTGTAGATTTTTACTTGTTCTTTTTTTTCTGTTTATAAATTTAATAGTATTGTTCTTTGAATATGTCTATAGATATTGCAATTTGTAGGTGAGAATGATGGAGATATAGAGCGTTCAATTTATGAAGTGGTTATGTTCGAGGTTTGATTAGATGTTTGTTTAGGCTGGGAATTGCTCGGATGTCGGTAAGTGTTTGAATTCATACGGTACATAACTTCTGGTTTTATTATGCTCGTAACCTTGAACGTCCTTGTACGATGAACCCATATATCACGCTACTCTCTGCAACTCGGGAACAAGGTCAAAGCATGTACATTTGCAGCAACTTCTTTTATCGCTTTCGCTTTCTGCGACCGATGATCATACTTATAGTGTGATATTACTTTTTGCATATTAACAGTGTTATTCAAAATATAATAATCGTTATCGTGTGATAAATGATTGTTTTTCCTCGGTTTAATAAATAGTTAAATAAATTTAATAATTAAAAATCGATAAATTTTATAAATAGAAGAAAGAAAATTATATTTTACATCATTATTTAATTTTTACGATTCTATCGATCCGAGAAACCAATTTTCTACTATTTATCAAATTATTTTTCTATCTATTTTTTAACTATGATACTACGATAAAAAGAAAAAATACAAATAATCATTAGTTATAGAATTCTAATTTTTGAGATAAATAATTTTTCTTCCATTCTTGGACTGTTCTCTTTATTTTTGTTTTCATCTTTGTGACCCTCATGAAAAAAGAAAGAAAAAGAAAGAAAATAAACGTTGCTCGATATCGGCTTCGACTGTCACGAAAATCCGGATTGGTCGCGGCGACTGGCGATCGCATAATGGGCACGGGAGCGATGATAATGGGCGCGCGCAGCGTCTTTCGAAACTTCCTATCGGCCGGTGACGTCGTCGTGTACATCCTGTATAAGTACATACGTATATGTGTGTGGCATCGAGTATCGGTATTAGGGCGGAACGAACAGAGGGTGTATACACGCGATGCTTGTATACGTCGCAAACCCACGCACACTTATGCACACCCACATATATCTATACACTCTTTCCTTGACGTGTGCATGTACATTACCGATCAAAAATTTGAAATCACTTTCTCGGTTGTACCTATATAAAATCTTATATAAATTTTTCTAATCATTCGAAATTAATTCTATGAATATTACTTAGATAATATAAAAATGTATTATGGTTATCATAAAGATATCTGTGCTATCTTTGCACTATTATTATTAAAATTATACAAGTTGTAAATGAGAAGTTATCATAATGATTACAACTCTTTCCTCTTTTTATATCATTTTTTTAAATATATCGTATCCATATCATATTCTTCATCTTAGTATTCTAGTACAAAAATTTACCATTCGAATTTTATCAAGCAATAATTTTTCTTCCTGTAATAAATTTTTCTCGAAATTCCATCGTAATAGATAATAGAATAAAAATTATGAATTTTGTTGAATCGAAATTAAACAAATTCACTCATTTTTATCAATTTCTTTCTAAGCTAACTTTTTCCCCCGATTTCAAAATCGTATCAACTTACAATGATTCGAAACTTTTGTTCGATAGTGTATATCCGCGATGTCGACGCGACATACACCGCGTTCCGAAAGGCTTCCTGCCATATTCGAGAAGATAGAGAGTACTACACATTCGTTGGTTACACACGCGATAAAGAATCGTTCGATGGGTGGTGGAGAGGGGCATAGACGAGCATTAACGAAATTGTTGTGGCGTCACCGATTCACCCACCCTCTGCGCACACCATCCCATACTCCTCATACTCGGGTCCCATTTTCACCCTCGTCGACGTATGTGGCATTCCTGAAGTCCTCGGCCGCGATATCGCCGTAGGGTTGATGAAATTGGTACGTTGATTAAATTGTTGCTCGGAGCTGTCGAACAGCCGCGACCAGCCGCGAGTGAGCGCGTGTCCGATCGAACGGCGTATACCACGATCGACCACGTCCACCCTCTTCTCCCCTCCCTGCTCCCCGTTTAACGATGGATATTAATCTTAAGCGGAAAAGTTGAACGAAGTCGATGATTCTTTCATCAAGATTGAATAGTCGATGGGGTTGCTTTCTTGTACGTTGAATGCAATGTTGGATAGAACGATTAACGATTATAATTGAATTTTAAATTGTCAATCAACCATTAACGATTAAAGTATTTTATTTTGAAGCTATGTAAGGATTAAGATATTTATAATAGTTGCGATTAAAGATTCGTTGTTCAGAAAGATAAGAGGATAAAAAGAAAGTCAATTTTTGTAATAAATCATGGCGGATATTCAACGACTTAGAAGAGGAACTACAGATATGCGAAAAAATTGGATCGATGTCAGGAATCGCTTTTTTCATTTTTTCTTATATTTTTTGTCTACTCGCGTGCGGTTAATTGTTTGATCACCAATTAGTAAGGATAATTTGATACTCTTTGTAAAAGTTTCTCATTCTATTTCTTTTTTCTCGTTTTTCTAAAAAAATTAAAAAAAAAAAATTATAACATGAAGAAGAATTTTCAATTCGTTTACAATTTTATTCTCGTATATTTCTTTACTGTATCGCGTAATTAAGTGATTTTATACGAAATACAAAATTTAAAGAATAAAAAAGAAGGAAAAAAGAAATTTCCTTAGCCGTAGAAAGAATCTGATAAGCGATTTAGTATTAACTTAAAAATTCGAGGCACGCGTTTGAAACACGCTGTATGAGGCGATCTTTATTAAAGTCGGCCCGGCTCGCTAAAGGGGATGGCAGATTTAAACCTTTCTCCACG
The DNA here is from genome assembly GCF_014066325.1 of Apis laboriosa. Lineage (NCBI taxonomy): Eukaryota > Metazoa > Arthropoda > Insecta > Hymenoptera > Apidae > Apis > Apis laboriosa. Next base: position 5,486,292 of record NW_025222928.1, on the reverse strand, counting down.
AGCAAGCCATCGTACCAATTCTATGACCGCGTTTATATCATTCTATGTTCCTTCAACAAGTGGAACTTCAAAAAGAAGTTACAGTTAAACGACTAAGCTCCCGCCAACGTTTTCTCTGCAACCTTGTACCACTCACAGTCACCCGTGAAACTTTTCGATTGTGACCCGCGTTGCAACATCTCGAAAACTTGAAGATTCTCTCCGTCTTTCGTTTTTAGAAACGTGTCCTAACTTCTTCTATCGAAAATATATATATATCTATTCGACATATCATTAATTAATTTATTTTATCAAGCGCTCATAAAAAAACTAACAATCCAAACTTTCTCTCACTTTTCAAAATGAAAATTCGTTAAAGAAAATTATTAAAATATATTATTTATTAAATTATTTTTCTATCTATTTTTTAACTATGGTACTACTATGATAAAAAGGAAAAATACAAAGAAAATAATCATTATAAAACTTAATTAATAACTTATTAAAAACCCATAAAAATTTCATAAAGAAAAATTTTCGAACTGAGGAATTTTAAAAAATTCTGAATTGGCGCGAGCGATTAAAATATATCGAAGAACGAATCTCTCTGCTCGAACTAATTAATCGACGAGAAGAGGACGTTCGAGACCGATATACACTGGACAAAACTTCCAGCCTCGAATATCCTCGCGAGATTACATAAATGCGGCGCGTTTATTCAAAGAGGATCAATCGTCCGGATAATCCGGCATCCGTTGAAACTTCCGGCAAAGTTTCTGCGAATCCGCAGCCACGTACGAAACAACAGGGAAAGAGAGAGGGAACGGGAGCGGGAGGAAGCGGGAGGTGGAGAGCTCATGAATGAACGAGTACGCGGCAAGTTTCCAGCGTGCTCGAAACAACATGTACCGGGGATCCATTTCTTAGCGCGACAACGGGAACGATCGCGCGACCGTTTTCAAACTTTCAAGGGCTGAAACTTGGTGGTAATGCGCACACACGTGTATATATATATATATATATATACACACATATGCATTGGAAAAAATTGAAACGTTCGCACGATTCACGGAACGTGGCAACTATTCGGCAAATTATTTATCGCGTGCGACTTCCGGCTGAACCTATTTTGTTTCGTAACCGGTTGAATTTACGGAGGAGGTTATTCTTGGTGTTAGGTCGAGGTCAAGCGGTCGAAAGTATTTTCGGTCGGATTGGTCGGATCGGGTTTAAGGAGGAGCGTTTGGTTCATTATATATATATAATATATATATATAAATTATACGATATTGTGGATTTTTATAAAAATTTTTAAAAATCGGATTTATTAATTTTATATTTTACTGTGTATAGTAAAAAAAAAAAAAAAAAACGTTATTCAAATTTACACGGTTTTCACATTCTTCCCATTCATAATTCTTTGAAACGTTTCATTCTCGACACGTTAACCTCTCATTCCGCGACTTTTTACCCACGTATATTGAAATCGAGCATTCGTTCCAACGCTCTGTCCCCAACATCAAAGCATCGCCCACGACTGACATTTGTCAATTCGCCGTCCCAAAAATCACGACTAAAATTCTAGTCGAGACAAAACTCAACAACGAATGGAACCCGCCCCCGTTACTACCGAACCACAGCCCATGTCTCGAATACGACACGATATTACGATATATCTCACGCACTGTTCAACATTTTCTCCTATTCCCAAAGAAAAAAAGAAAGAAAGAAAAAAAGAAAGAAAAAAAAAAAAAAAAAAGAAATAATCCTCGATAAACCCCCGTTAAACTTTTCTTCGTATAAATTCCTCGTAGCTTATATACGCAGGGTTCGCATGACACGTCTTCCGTTGGACTTCCACCCGAAGATGGCAACATCCTCCTCGTGGGCGGGGGTATAAGGACGAATCACGGATCGCTTGTCGGTATTCGTGGCGCGGCGCACAAAGAGGATAGAAGGTTGATGGAAAGGTCGAGCGAGCCGGAGCACACGATGTCGTGGATATAGGGGCTCGGTGGGGTTTGGAGGGGTGAGGGGATGAAGGAGGAGGCGGTCGAGGCGGAGGGTCGCGCGATTAATTCGCAGAACGACGAAGGATATTCCCGCGGCTGGCCCCATATAAGCCCTCCTCCCTTTCCGAACCCTCCTCGGCATCCCACCGGCTGTCTATTTCTCTCCCACCCTTCCACCCTCTCTTTCCCCAACCGTATGCCGTGTCCGCGGCATTAGGCGTCGATCTACCGAGATACGGAGATCGAGGCAGCGGTGGTGCGCCTCTGGCCTCGTCGATGCCAGGCACGTCTGCCTTTTGGGGCGCCTCCTCCGCCTCCTTCGTTTCCCCCCTTTCCCTCCTTCCTCATCCTCTATGTACGTATATCCGCGCACATAGCGGACCAACGTTTATACATATGTACACCTATATACATGCATATAGATCCGACCGAGAACGGTCTACTACACACTTCTAAGTCCGTCGCGCACACCCTTCGATTCGTTCGCGTTCAACCTCGTGGGTGTGCGCGCGTTCCTGGACGCGTCTCCCCCGTGGCGCGCCACGTATATCTTCGTATTCGTGTGTCCAACACCGATCTACCGTCTTAGTGTGTGCTGTGTGCACCTACAGATCCGCGGGGATCGGCACATAGCCGCGTATACGCGAGAACGTTTATGTAGCGCGCTGTCGGACGCGCGAGAGCTACCTAAACCGACCAGTGTCGTGGAGTACATAGCGGACTAGGAGTGTGTAGACGCATATATACATATATACGTAGCGGGCAACTGTGCCGCGCCGCGTGGTTATATAAAGGGGAGCGACGGAGAGCGAATAGTAGGGAAGAAGAGAGTCGAAGCGAAACGATGGTGGGGGGAAGCAGTGGGGCGCGGAGCCATGCGGCTTTATGTAGCGACGGTGTGGAACACACGAGCGGTCGTCTCAGCCGTCCGTCCGTCCGTCGGTCGGTCGTTGGGTCGGTTGGCTGGTTGGTTGGTCGGTCGGTCGCTCGTTCGTCGTCGGTCGGTCTGTCCGTTGGTTCAGCCTGTGTACATATAGCGTTGGCCCCATGTAACGCTAGGGGGGTAGGACCGCGAAGCCGTTGGTCCTCCTTGTCCGACACGCGTTTGCTACCTGCGAGTCTGTCTTTGTCTCACCGTTCTCGTCTCGGTCGGTCGCGCGCTCGCGTGTGAGTGAGCACGCTACGGGCTTCCGCGAACCGGGGTCACTTATGTATATAGGAGAGGCGAGTCTCCACGGCTCTGTGCTACTACTACTCCTGCTGCCTCGCGAACTCGCCTGCAGACCAGATCCATAGTTAATTACCGGCCTAATCTCTATTCGCGATTGCCCGAAACCGCTCGTAAATCCGTATCGGTGTGTGCGTGCCAAGCGCCACCGCCGAACTATCCCTCCCCTTTCCCTTTACCTCCTTTTCCTTCCTCCTTCCGTCCTTCCTTTCTTTCCCCCACTCCTCACTTACCATTTATTGCCAATCCTCCGTTCTTTCCAATTCTTCTCTTTCATCCACGCTTATATTCGATCTCGCGTCCTCCTCATTCCTTTCTCTCTTCTGGCTCTTGTTTCTCTCCGTGACCGTGTTCGTAGCGCGACACGCGTAAAGATAGCGCGTCCGAATGCATCTGGGTCTCTGGCCATCGCGTTGCGGATCGCGAATGAAAGAAAGAGACTCGGACAGGGTATAAGGTTTGCTGTGCACGAGTGAGAAGAGGAAAGATCGAACGCACGGTGGAGAAGGGTGAGAGGAGAGAGAAGGGAATGTAGAAGGGAATGGTGGAAAGGAGGGGGCGAGAGGTCTGGGGAGAACGTATACGCGGCAGGATCGATCCCCACGATCGATCGCAGCGATATATACCGTTAAGAGGGAATCGGCGAGATCGGCGTGTTCCGGGCTCGACCCGCCGCGCTTCCGGTCACGAGGAGCGAACCACGCTCACTGAGGAAGCAGCCTTTACTTGTCTCTCTCTCTCTCTCTCCCCCTCTCTCTCTCTCTCTCTCTGTCGTTCCCTCTTCCGTTTCGCTCAGCGTGTCGTCGTTTCGTTTGGTGACTGGCTAGCTCGGGTTGGTTGGTCAACTCGTCGTTTCTCGAGCTCACGTTCCTTTCGACGAACGCGATTCCGTGCGAAAACGCACGACCGACCAGCCGCGACTCTGGAACGGGTGGGCTTCGTTTCTCTTCGGACCGAGTAGTGTGTCTGGTCGTCGCGTTTCACGGAAAAGGGGAGTAACAAGAATCCTCTTGAAAATTTGGTCCGTGAACCGAGCGACCGTCCTCTTTCTCGTCTCGTGGACGGATTAAAGAGGAAACCGGTCGTCGCTCTGTGCCACGAGCCGCGACGATCGCCGCGTTCCTCTTCGCTCGATCGATTATCGAGCCGAGAGTGCCTGAGCTGCTGTCTCGTTTCTGAAGGGATCAGTTTCGAGAGGAGGAAGAGTAGTACGTTGGCGTTTCTTTTTTTTTTATCGACTTGCAAAATGGTTTATGAGACGCGTGCTTTTTCACAGAAGATTCATGGGAAGGGATCTTGATGAATTTTTTCAACGATGGGTCTTTTAACCATCGAGTGTGTAGTTACGGTATAACGCGTAAACGTACGTTGAATATTGTTTACGATAAGTGCGCTCGTCAATGTAATTTGAATTAACGGGAATTATATGAGATCTGACAAGTTCGTTTGTGAAAAGATGTGTCTTGTATTGAATAGAGGATAATAAATATTTTTTTAGACAGGATTCAATGAAATATTTATTCAATTGAAATTGTGAATGAAATTCCAGAGAGAAAGAGAGAGGAGAACATAATATTCATTATACTATTTACTTAGAAAATTCATTATACTATTTCATTATACTATAAAAAAAAAAATATATATTACGCATTTTCACCATTTTTATAAATATAGAAAGAAAATAAATACAAAAAAAATACTAATAAGTATCGATATATATTTTTTTCATTTTTCGAAAACTTACTTTTATCTGTTTATGGGAAAAATGCGGATAATAAATAAATACTTTTCTACATTTAAAATAAAATTTCAAAAGATAGAGACACACGATTATGTAAGTTCCAAGTGACACGAAGATTATAGAGTTAATTAAAAAGCAGCAGCTCAGGCTCGACGGCTCGAAGGCGGATTCGCTCACGCGAGCGGCGCGTAATCGATCTTTTTATAATCGATTAAGGCGGACGACGATCGGGACCGACACAGGCGGGTCTGGCTCTGGCGACCATTGGCCGCGAGGCCGCCCCGTAGAATCGATCCCCGCTGACCCTTCTCGAAACAGGGTCACGCGAGGGATATTTCGAAATCGAGCCGCTGCTAGGAAGCATCTCAATTCCGCGAAGCCCTCCGCCCTCCAATTCTCTCTCTTTCTATTATCCTCCTTTCTCTTTCTCCTTTTCTATTTTCTTCCTTTTCACTTCCTTTGTTCCTCGTAGATATTTTATCCACCTTTGAAAAAAAGTTCTCGATTGCAAGTGTTCAGTTGAGAAGTTTTAAATGTTAAGTTATCGAATAAAGAACGATAAGAAAGCTCTTATGTGTGATTTTATTATCGATTATTTCGAATGTGGAAATTAAGAGTATCATAAAAAAAGAAATTTCTTAAAATTTATAGTTTATTCATTTTCATGTATTTCATATATTGCATATATTTTGTGAAATGGAATATTGAAATTATTTAGAAATTTTACGTATCCGTCGTGCGAATTTCAAATCATCTTCTTTCCTGAGAATTTCGAGATTTAATTCTACCGAAATCCAATTGTTACGTCTTCCCGGAGACGGTTCTAACTTTTGTAATCATTTTCCTCGAAACGTCTCCACTTACTGTGGTCATTCAAATCCGTATCTTTTGTCACCTTACTTTCTCCACTCTATCGCAAACGTACTTTTTTTTTTTTGTTACTTCCTCCTAAAAAATTTCAATAACTCAAAGACAAATGAAATTATAATTAGAAAAAATATAAGAAAGAATATACAATTACAAATTTTATTTTCGAATTATAAAATTTAAAGCAATTAAAATTTAACGATCCAGAATCGACGCGATTACTTTCTACTTTCAGAAAATCGCGAACCAGTTTCGTAAGGCGACAATCGTTCGAGCCTCTCATGGGCTGTGTGTAAGAAACAAGTCAGAGTTATTAGCCCTTTTCGAGGCGATTTCCAACAACGGTATCGAGCAGTGCCGCGTGTCCACTTTCTCCGAAATCATCGCCGAGCCGTTCATTACGCTCGATATATCGTATACCGTTTCTGCTCGTTTTATTCATAGACCACACTTCATTTATCCCGTCATGTCCACGACCGCATACTGCATCCACGCGAGTTAGTTCCGCGATTAGAAGCAGAGTCTAACGATGCGAGGAGAACGCTCTTCTGTTCCTAGCTGTTGTTTCTTCGTCAAGCACCACTAATCCAAAGGAACAGCCTCGAATCTACCATCTCGAATCGAATTTATCATTGTGTTTTTCAGAACAATATAAGAAAAAGTAGAGAGCATGAAATGTACAAAATAGATATCAAGTTAAAATATATTTATAATTAGAAAAAATTAATTTTCTATTTTTCGTATTTCTTATAAATAAACATTATTGGATTAAATTTTTCAACTCTCAAGATTATCGCTATTATCGCATGACGGAATCTATATACAAATCCTACAAAAAAAAAAATAACTCTTGCTAATTCGAACTATAGTTTAAATTTCATAACTTAAAGAATGAAGAATTTAACCAGATCCAAGGTTTGAGCGCACGGACATCGACCGAAGATGGTTTGCCATGCTGGCGCGCGAGAAGAACCGCGCGCGAAGAAGAAGGTAATGGCGGGTACGCGAACCGTAGCCGTGTGCCCTGGCCAGTCGGTATCTTCATCCTGGATCGTCAGCGGTACGGAGAGAGAGGCCGGCCACGGGGGAAAAGAAGTCGGCCACACCTCGAGCGGTCCGCGGGCAAAAACCGAGCCACGCTTCGCTGCCCGTTCCTTTGACAAATACGTCGCGCGGAACGACTCTGTGTGCCAACCGTGCGAGCCAGAGACTGTCCACCCGGATGGCCGAACAAGAATCGATCTGGGGTGTTACCCGTCGTGTGCTCGATTTTCTAATTGGAAAGGATCGCATCGAACACTGAGGATGAGTTGCGAGCTATTCTCTAGTTTGCGTCAACCTGCCTTATCGACTAGTCAGGTTGTTTCACAGTCCCTACTAATTAAAACCGCGCGTAAAAATTTCAATTTTCTACGCGATGTCATCGGATATTTGTTTTTGTCTGTCGAATTATTAAACTAATTTGATTTGAATTGAATTGATTTCTTAGATGTCTTATTTTGAAATTTTTATATTGAATTCAATTTGAAACTCTCGAAATTTGAATTGTAATTATATAAGTTCAAGTTGAAATGAAATTAAATTTTTATTTGAACTTGAGTTTATATTTTTTTTAATATTGATTTTTAATATTTTTTTTAATATTAAAAAAAAAACGGGAATTTTTAAAATTAATATTGTTTTTTTCAAGATATGAAAAACAATCATTTTTCTTATTTATTTATATTATATTAGTTATTTATATTAATATATTAATATTACAAGTCGATTCTAATGTTAACTTCGAAATTCGAATTCAAATTTGTTCAACTCCCAATTCAAATTCAAATACAATCTTAAATGTAAGTACAATCAGATATGCAAACATCGAAATCCCCTACAATTACCTTGAAAACCATCCTCAGAATCAAATCAGAATCCAAACAATTCTTAAATCTATCGATAAATTCGCACGATAGAGAATAATTTCACCGTCCACTTTTCTCGAGTCGAGTCATTACCCAACGCTTAACGATCTCCACGCACTGTTTAACCCTCGTTTATTCGTCCATTCTCGCGACTTCTCGTCACCAATCGTGGACGCGTTTCCGTGTCAGCCGATTCAACCGATTCCCACGATCCTCATCTATCGATCGAACGAACTAAAAAAAGTATGCGGACTATACCAAAGATAGGAATTTATACGTCAACAATTCGAGACGAATATAAACAATATTTGGAAAGTACATGAAACTCTATTCCTCGTTTTATCTTGGCCTACGACGATAAAAATATAAACAAAAACAACGCGCAAAAAATGAAGAAAGATCGAGAGGTCGAGCATTTGAAGAAATTTAAGATGCCTTGTGTTTTGGTGTGACGTTACTAGGTTTTTCAAGAGGGGATTTCCTATCGGTGGTGGGGATGACGTTCGAGCACGTTCGACCACATATCCGCGAGAAGAGCCCGAGCGTAAAAGGAATAAATACGTAATCGGGGATTTTCGTTAAGTTCGGTTTCGAAACGTCGATTCTCGAGAGCGGATAGAGGCGGAGGAAACGATCGATCCCAGAGCAATCCCCGTCGACATTTTGTCCGCAGTGAAACGCGTGTACCGAGCGCATGCAGCCGGGCCAACCATTATAGAGGACGCGTATAAGACATGATCGTGCTGCGGTAGAGTCATGCCTAATAAACCAGTAGCCGGCAGTTACTGGCATACGTCATTGTGCAGTTGCCCGGTTTCCACGCCGATTTTGGACCGCGCTTATCAGAAATACACCGATAACCTTCGACGAACATATCAAAATCAACGGTGATAGTCTCTTAGAGAGATTGATACTGTTGACAGGATCAAGATCAAGAATTAAAATAATAGAAATGAATTCAAATTTTTGGTTCAATTTTGGCATATTTTTCGTTCAAAATAGCGATAAATATATCGTATTGTGTTAGAAAAAGATAATTATTCTTTTATTTTTATGTATTTATTTACAATCATAATCTTTTATAGTTCCTCTTCTATATTTATAAATTTATTTAAACGTCAATAAATTTCTTAATCAAATCAGAGATAAATATAATTCAATATATTTCATATAGATTACTTCTTTCATATTAACCCGTTAACCGTGAAAAACGAGTCAATTCATTATACAAATTATCGATAATAATAATTTATTATTTTCTTACCTTTGTTTTAACGAATCATCATATTGGAAATATTTATTGCTAAATATTTGACATAAATAATCTCTTAACAAAAAAAGTAAAGAAATAAAAATAAAAATGAAAAGTGTAACAAGATCAATGGAAAACAAAATCTTTAATGGATTGTACTTTCTGACATATACTGGAATGATTGACTTACGGTTTGCCCTCGTCACAGGCTGTTCCAATTTCTCGAGGAATTCCAACTTCAAGAACTCGTATTCCGCGATTACCTCCGTCCGGCCACTCAATTCACCTCTCGGCTTCGAAACTCCAATTGAATCTGCAATCTTTCGATAAGTTCTCACCCCTTCGGTTCCATGGCTGAAAACATTCGGCTTTACGCTAACGATTATTACGGTTTATAAACGGTATACGATTTGGAAAACGCTTTACGAGTTTTCGTTCCGCGCTACATAACCTACATCACCATTTCACTGTGCTTTTGTTTTCCCTGGAAACTTTTCAAGATATATTCAATAGATATTCCAATTTTGCAATTTTGTAATCTCTGAAAAAATTTTTGAATTTTATTCTTCAATAATATTTCAGAAATAAATGTAAAACTACTTTACACAATACTCAGGCTCGATGAGCCATATGAATTACGAAATTTTCTAAAACCGCGGCGAAAGAGAGACGTCCTCCTTCGATTCTCCTTATCCGCGCTCATTAAATCGATTTTGATCGCGCTTTCGAATTCCGAGAACACGCGACTAAACGAGTCTGAATAATTCAACGAATGAATACTTTTTACCATGGAACAGCGTTAATCTATCGGGCGAAACCTGTCTCGAAACAACAAAATTCATCCTTCGTCTTATATTTTTTTTTAAATCTTAAAATAAGATTTTAAATTAATCAAGTAATTGTTGTAATTTTGTAAGTTTATTGCAGTTTAATTTCAATTATATATAGATTAATTTGGTAATGATTAGGAGGTTTATTCTTCGATCTTCTAAAAGAATTGAGATAAAATCAAAATAATTAAATTTCAAAATTATAATTATAGGTAAAAGAGGGGAAAAAATGAGATAGCAATGTTTTAATGAAAAAACTCAAAATGAAAAAAATGAGTGTAAAAGGCGAGAATATTTAATAAGTAGCGACGATAAAATGGCGGGAAAGGCGGTTATAGAGGGCGGAAGAAAAGCAGGGTACTCGAAGCTGCTTTGCATAGGTATGTCGTACCTTGACTAGGATTCGTAAGACGCATAAATTTCGCGGCGACGCTCACGGAGATCCGCGCGATTCACGAGCGCGACGCGCGCCACGGAATTTTCATTAAGGCTGATTTCATTTCGCCGCCTAGTCTTCTGCCTGCTTCGAGCCGGAAAGACGACTATCGAGAGCTCGTTTCATGGATTTGTGGTGGTACGGATAACGAACACGAAAACTATTTATCTAATTTTCTCTTTTTTTGGGAAAAAATTAATCAATAATAGTTTTAAAGGAAAAAAACTTAATAAAACTTCTTTCTAGAAGAAAAATAAAAAAAGGAGGAATTAAAATTGTAAGGAAAAATTAATAAGTAATAATTTATATATGATAATTCTTTTCATGTTTTTCTCAAACGTGATTGCAACACGATTATTTTAATCATCTATATAATCTTCAACTTTAAAAAAAATGTCTGAAATTATGTTGGCGATAATAACTCGATAATTATCTCCTGAAATCACGCATACGTGACAACTGTCAAAATATTAAGAAATTATTTAACGATAGAAAATCATGTTTAGATCACAAATTAGCCAAAACAGCGTAGCGTAAATTATCTAAAATTTCATTTATTCTTCATTCTTTACATCTTCCAAAGTATTTAACAGAACCTGGAATTTGTAGTTTAAAATAAAAAAAATTCCAAACTATTACATATTTATTCATTATAATCTCATAGTTTGAACATTTATTTGTAAACAGCATAAAATTCCATTCTTATTTCGTTTTTCTAGATAACGCTGATCGTAGAAAATAACAATTTGTGACGAAAACGAATCGAGAACTCAAGCATTTAAAAAAATTTATGATCTTTATATCTTTATGTGAAATTATTCGCTTCACTGGATTCAAGGGGAATTCGCCGAGTAGTGGGGATAACTGCCGACATATGATATATTCGCGAGAATATTCGTTATATTGGCCGAGCGTATAACAAATAAATATCGTATCATTCGAATGCCACAAAAATCATGAGATAGATCGTGATTCTTGCCCTGTCGATTCTCTAGGAAAATATATTCGAGGCATCTAAAACTCGTGAAATCGCTCGTTGACATGAATATACCCGCGAAGGTTATACCGAATCCGAGGCCTTGGCTCGTGGACGCGCACGGATTTTGAACTTGGCTACGGCCACGATCCCCGTTCCACACCAAGACACGTGTTTCGCAAGAGGTTCCCGCGGCTCGGTGGAATTTCGTCGTCGTAGCCGCGGTCCGCGTTCTCTCTCGTGACGAGGTTGCGAAACAGGAAGCTTGAATTTCGATAATCTCCACGCCTTTTTTCTTCTTTTCCCCCTCTCCCTCCTTCCTCTCTTTCTCTGTCTTCTTTTCTCTCCTCTTCTTCTCGCCTATCCATCTTAGTCCCACTGACCAATGACGCTCTCTCTTGGTGTTTCGAACCGGTGTCTGGCTCGGTAAGCGACCGTGGTTCGGTGAAAATGGATCTCGCGTCGTCGCCGATCGTCGTGGTTGTTGTCGTCGCGGCGGTCGAACGACACCGGTCCCTTTCACCTCGCGGAATTCAGTTTTCATCGAACACGAACGCTGCTCGGTTTCAATTTTTTTTTCTACTTTTTCTTTTCTCTTTTTTTCCTTTCTTCGTACCATTCACGTATAACATTTCACTTATTTTTAAGTAAAAATTGAAGAAACATTGATAAAATTGAGAAATAATACTTAAGCAGATTATGCAATTAATAAATATTTAACTCGAGAAATAAACGATATTGATGTGTAATTTGGTCATTTTCACTAATGTAATCGGTAACTATGAATGAGACGAAATTTAATGAACGGTACCGATATGTTAAACCGAAACACAAAGAAACATTTTATATTCATCGACTCAATAATATATAATGATAGATTTTTCATTTGGCTCGCAGTTTGATGTTGATTCTTTCGTCTTTGTTTTTAGCACGTGCATCAGGAGCTTCCTTTCACGCTTCAGACAATCACCGTGTCACTGTTCGCACGGTATTCAGCCTGTCATTCGCTTCATTTACATAACAGTCGGTGTAACGTGCACTCGAATTCGCTCACCCTTGCTTGCATGAGCCGCTCGCTCATTCATCACGCGGCTCCGCGTGCTTGCCGATGGATATCAAATCGATTAGAGTCTGCTAGCAGTTATTCCAGCTTTAAAAACAGATCATCTGGAATCTTGGAATTCTTATGCATCACTTATAACTAGATAATTAACACGTTTGCGATGATATTTTATACATCATGTGCATTCCAACCATTCTGTATAAATAACTTCGTATATATCATCGTCATATGCTATATAACATAGCATAATTATGATTTCAGAGAAAAAAACGATTCTGAATGTTTTAAATTTAAAAAATCGAAGAACTTCTCTCTTTTTGTACAATGAAAAGTTTTCATTCGATTATTATAATTATAATACATTACTCGTGAACCATATGGCAAGGAACGTGCAAGAAAAGCTTAAAATATTTAGAGAAATGTGGAATCTCCGACTTAACTTATTAGAGATCCAGTAACTTTTTTTCCACGTTGATCGTGACGGAAATGACGTCTTAAAACCTAACCTAGCGGTCGAGTAAACATTCTATTTCGATACAAGGAACTCGTTCGATTCGCGAAATAAGCCACTTCAATTTCGTTTTTCGTTTGCTTTCGCACGATACCAAATCATCATCTTTATTCTCTTTCGTTAAATAATGATTAAATACGTTAAATATTGACAATATTATATTAGTTATATATGTTATCTTAATTTAACGCAATTTTTATTTCCAAAAACAATCATTGATTTGTTAAATCTTCGAAAATTATATTGGAAAAATTAAATGAGATTTCATTCGAAATCTCAAAATTAAGGAGACAGCTGCTTGGAAATTTCGAATTCCGGATCGACGTGTTGCGTCGTGTCGCGTAGTGGCCAGGATCCCGCGAACCGCGCCACTTTCCAGCAATTATCGAAGCAACGGAGCCTCTCTCGGCGTGGATCCCACACCGGCTTCAATTTGTAGGCTGGCATTAATTCAATTGCCCCGGCGACAGTTACCAAGGTGGTATACGTGTGGGCGTTTTATCGCCTCGACGGTTATACGCGTCCGACACTCTCCTCTCTTTTCAACTCTCTCTCTCCCTCCCTCCCCCTCTCTCGCTCTCTCTCTACCTCCCTCCCCCCTTTCCCTAACACTCTGTACCCCTCACGTACATCGCTATCTTGCTTCCTCGTTCGATTCACTGCTTCTGTTACGCGTCGATGCGATACTCGTTCCGCGTTCCACGCTGCGAGGTGCTTCTCGGTCGCGTCAATTCGACGGAACACGAAAAATTCACTAGCCTCTCCAATTGTTTTCCCTAGGCTCACGTTCTTTTAGAAAAAATTCGGATTTGTAACGGACGTTATTTTGAAAGGAGTTTGGAGACAAATTGTTGCGATTAGCAAATAAAAATGGAATTTAAAATATTAAGATTTTTGGAAATGGAATATCAAGATTTTAAAGTCTTTTTAATTAGAAATGAAAATTGATTTGTTGATTTTATTTAAGTAATATTTTTTAAGTAAATAATTTTTTAAAATAAAGATATATAATATATATATATTCGAAATATTAGATTGTTGAATTCTAAAATTTTTTGATGTTGCATTGATGTTGAACAATTGTTGCATTGTTCTTGAATAAAAAAGAATAATTTCTCATAAGAAAAATAACAGCTGATTTCTACAAATCTTTATATTACGTATGAAGTAATACACCGGTAAAAATCATATCAATCAGAACATGGAATAAACTTTATAGATCCAACATTCATTCGTGGCATCCGACGATGATAAAGGAATTCCTGTAAGAAGGCGATGTGGAATTCCAATCGAGAGTGATTGTATGGTTTTTCGCGATGATGTGCGCGCATGCGTCACAGAAGCGGCCTGAAGTAGGCCCCGAGCGAACTTCGTCTCCGTTGACAAATTACATGGGATCGAATCGGTCAGCTGGACATGGTCTATCATCGTGACGAACCGCGATAACTTGATGATGGGTAAATGTATGGCACAACGAGCCCAATATAGTAATATTATTGTGATAGATCATCGTAAACGATAGTGAGGAAAAAAAAAAGCTCACAGCATTTTCACAGTGTCATGAAAACGATCGTTCATTGATTTTGTTGGAACTAAGTATAGTATATAAGACGAGAGAAAAATATTTACAATATTGATGAAATTTTTTTAATTATTTTATGTTCGTAATAATCTTATCAATTTTGTTGAATTACGATTTCATTGGTAACTGTATTAAGTTAAAACGATTATTAGAAAATTTGGATTATCATAAAGATGGGGAATAGAGAACTTCAATGATCTTTAAAATGTGCCAAGGTCATAGAAAAGCGGAAGCTAACGGATGAGAAATGCAAACTTTGAAAACGCCCAGTAAATAAAGTTCGTAGAAATAGATGTCTTCGCTTTCATTCACACTATGTAACTTCTACTTTCTCATGACCTTGATAAATTCTTTTCCAAATCGTTAAAGTTTGAAATCGTTCATTTTTCTTTTTCTTTTTATCGATATTTTATAACAGCAATTCAATAATAATTATAATTGTATAAATTTTAATTTTAAAAATATTGTATACTTCTTCGTTTATAAGTTATAATTTAAATTTTTTATATGACTTACGATTAATCAATTTTAAAATATCAGATGGAAAAATCGCGAAAAAGTTTAGTGTCTATTGTAGAAGCGAGCATCTAAAACGACATCAAAGAGTCGCTCGCGTATTTGCTTAGAAAGCTGAGGATAACAGAGAAACGTCGTTGGCCAGCTGCTATCGATGTTTGTTAAACTTCAAAGCTGCTGGGAGCTGACGTCATTGAGGATTTGTCGTAGGGACAAAGTGAAGGGTTCGAGAAAGTGTAACGCGTTGCTACTGTGTGCGTATTGCCCAGTTTCCCTCTTTCGTCGATACTTCAGACCTAATACCCGGACATCGTGTTAACATCAAACAGAAAAAACAATTTACGAAATAAAAAGGAAGAAAAAAAAGATAGTATTGGATAAAGTATTTAATTTTATAGAAAAAAATTTCAATCAATATAAGCGTTCGAAAATGCTTATTTAAAAAGTTTATTACAAAAAGTACTTTGTTGTTCGTTCAATGTTTCTTCAACATCTTGTCAATTATCCCTATTTCATCGTGCGACTCACAATCAGTATCTTGCACGAATAACACGAGTAGCGGCAAGTAAAAAGAGAAATAAACACAGAGAAGCAAAAAGAAAACAAACAGTAGAAAAAAAGAATAATAAACTGGCAGTCGATAAAGAGAATAGAACGATAAGAATCTGTCGAGAGTCGTCCCGAGCGCAGTAAGCAACAGTGGAATCGTGTATTAAATGCCGGCAAAAAGAGGCGAACGACAAGGGAAATATATCTTTCTGGCCTGTCAGGATACATTTGTCACGTTTGTCCGCTATTTTATCCCATTATTGCTTCCCTCTCGGTTCTACTCTCTCTTTCTACCGGTTGGAGAAAGATTTAAAGGTAAACACTCGGAAAGTTTTCATCTTTCTCTCTTTCTCTTTCTGTTCTTTCTCTCTCTTTCTCTCTCTCTCTCTCTCTCTCTCTTATAATTCCAGACTTCACGGTTCGCCAGAGGGGGGATACTATGATTATTCGTGCAATTTGTTTAAAACAGTCGATAATAAAAAAAAAACACTGTAATAAACCTATAAGTTGGAAAATAAAAAGAAGAAAGAATAAAGAAGAGAATAAAAAAATCTACTAGAAAGATCCGTCATCACATCGTTCTACTCGTGCGGAATATTACGATTCAGTGACGTCTGTTAGGACAGTTCCGCTTTAAAAAGAATACTTTAAAAGCCGGAGGGTTTATAACGGGCTGGGGTATATAGCACGGCGTATAGTATAGGGAAGGAAGAACTACATATAGAGGTGTAACGAGCAGAACTCAACTCACGAACTCACTCCCAGTTTTTAGTGGCAACTTGTTGCTCTATGCCCATTCATACGGCTCTAACTCCCATTACGTCACGTCACATCAACTTATAATAATGGTAATAGCAGGACCGTCTGCGAAACCCGAATTCGAAACACGATTATTCCTGTCCACGAAACTGGCTAAATGTTTTCCCTCGTTCTGGTAAATTAACCTTCGTACTTTTTCGTACATTTATACATGAATACTGTTCAATCATTTGTACAAATTTAATGACCATTTTTTTTCTTATTATTTTTTTTTTATTTAATTCAATTTATCTTTTTACTTTCTTTTTTATGCTTTTAAATGTACTTTTAAATTTATTTCTTTTTTTAAATATTGATATCTTTTAATTATTAATTTGATATTTCTTGAATCAAATCTTTTGTTTGTAATTTATATTTATGATTTTTATATTATTTTAATGTAATAATAATTTTTAATTAGTGTCAATTTTTATATTGAAATTTACCGAAAAATATTATTGTCTTTAAATCTAAATTCAATTGAATCTTAGACAAAACTCGTGTTTCGCAGAGCAAAATATCTTCTACATATTCAATTATGTAGATAAATGATAACATTGCATATATCACATTAGGATACTTGTGTAACATTACTACTTATGTAACATTATATTTTTTTGATTTGTAAAGCTATTGCAATACGTGCATAAAACGATATGGTAATCGGTCTCTCTTAACTTCACTAGTGCTATGAATATGCGCGGTTTCAAACGGCCATAGGTGACGTGCGTTAAAAGAAGTACGGTATTTACACCGTGTAAATCTAAGAATATTAGCAAGTTATTGACATGTTCCGCATTCTCATCTTCGAACATTTCGACATCATTCGCATCTTAAAGTATTTCTTAATATAATAACGTAATGAGCATCATGAAAAAGCACAAAAAAGTACTAAAAAAAAAAAAAAAAAATTTCATTTCAAATATATTTTTAAAATGTTACATATCAAGTAAAAAGAGTAAATATTTCGTTTCATGTAACCTTGTACATGCTACAGGTTGTTTGCATTTTACTTTTCATATCATCTATTGTCATATATTTCTTTAATACTGATGCATACACTTATATAGGGTGATTCTGAAACAATGGGTTGTAATATAATAATTTTTCTCGGTTCAAGTTTTTTTCTTCTAATTTCTAAATATATAAATATATCTTAATTAACTTCGATTTCAGTAGCTAATTTTAGGTTAGGTTTAATAGTTTTTAAATAGTTAAAGAAAAAAGACACAATTATAGGTTATTTAAGCGTTGGTACACGGGTTCTTTGGTGGCCTTGAACAAGCAGTTTGCCCGACGCAAACAACAGCCGTACACCGCTTATTACGCGTAACTTTATCTGGCTCGCGATCGTTCGTCACGAGACCGTACTTGTGTCCTGAAACTTTATTACGAACGCGTGTATAAACGCGTATACAAACGCTTGAACATCAGGCGCAAAGGAAGAGTCGGATGAACGAAGTGGCTGTAAACGAGAAATCGTCTGCCGTGTATCGTGCGTTTAAACGGCTTGGTCGGTCGGTGTAAACGGCGCGGTTTAATTTGAATAATAAGCATGGATACGTTAACGATCCCATCGGTCAGGTTCACGAAAGATTTTCGCGACATGCAACGATCTCCTGACTAAATCTGCATTCTAAGATCTAAATGCTATCGTGTTTTCAATTTAAAATTCATCGCCAAAAATCTTATTTTTAATCATAGATTACATTTTTATTAAATATAATTTTATTAATCTTTTTAGGGACGTGTCAGTTTAGTTTTTTTTTTAAATTAAAATTATTCTAAGTGGAAAAAAAACAAAAGATTAAAATTTTTATTGAAAAATTCTTCACTACAATATCTTTTAATAATAAAAAAACAAAAAATTCGAAACACCGATAAATTTTATTTTATTAGATATAATAGTGTTTCGAAAGTATTGCAAAGATGTCTTTGTCTTACAATGTCCTACAGTATCTACGTTGAGTTCTGTACTGAGTCTTAATTCTCTGTTTTCTTCTCTCATCGATCTATTCTTTATAGATAGCTCCACTTTAAGAATTTAATTAAATAACATTCATATAAGGTTCATTATAATAATTATAAATATAAATATAAAATTATCTTAATTCAACGAGTCAACAATCGTACAACAACATGATATTACTCATTTACCTCGAACTTAATAAAATCAAGAAATAAAAACTTCCATAAATTATCTTCCACAATGTGATATTATCATCCATAATGTGACATACATCTAGGAGAAAAGTGAAATATATAAAAAAAATATATAAATATCATCCACAAATTTATAAAAATCACTCACTCCCCTACACGATTTTCTCATAATTCATCGATCCTCGTGTTAACGTTTTATCGCGTTTTCCCGCGGCCATGCTCGCGCAACCACACGCTTCAGAATTAAACCCATGTTTTTTTCCACGCTACGTGACCGCCTTCCTTTCTTCGAGGGTTGTCCTCCCTTCTCCTCTCCACCCTTCTTACCCGACACAAGCGAACGTGGAACGAAAATACCTCGCGGCTGCCGCGAAACGACCCCTCATTCCTGGATTCCTCTCCGACGACGGGATTCGAAGGACGCGGGATAGAGAGAGAGAGAGAGAGCGAGAGCGAGAGAGAGAGAGAGAGAGAGAGAGAGAGGAGAGAGAGAGAGAGAAACTTCAACCCTCGTGAACGAGGCGCGTCGTCGTCCTGACGTGCCGCGTGACGTGCACGGTAATTTTCGGATTATTTCGAGTTCGCCCGTTTTCTCTTTGGCTGCCATGCCAATTCCTCTTGTCCATTCGCCTCGTTCGATAGACGATCATGATTGGCCGAGGTAAATGATGGATCGTGAAATTTTATTCTTAAGAGATATTATTATCCTCGATGGATTTCGATGAACATTTTCAACAAAAAATGAGTCGCAGCCTCTTGTAACAATTCTACTTGATATTTTTTTTTTTTTTTTTTTTTTTTACTTTTCA
This sequence comes from Apis laboriosa, assembly GCF_014066325.1. Taxonomy (NCBI): domain Eukaryota; kingdom Metazoa; phylum Arthropoda; class Insecta; order Hymenoptera; family Apidae; genus Apis; species Apis laboriosa. The sequence goes on along the minus strand of NW_025222928.1, from coordinate 5,467,073 downwards.
AGATACAAGCAATTTTAATTTTTCGAAATTAGATACATAGAATACGTAGAAGTTTCGAGATAATTTTGCGCTAACGAGGATTGCGTAAAAATCGATTCCCAAATTCTGGAAAATATTTTAAATAGAGGAAATAATGAATATTTTTTGAAACAATAAAGAATATTTTTGGATATGTAACGAAATAAATTTAATTGCAAGATTTCTTGGTTATGAATATTGGTTCCAAATATTGTTTTTAAAAATAAAAAAAATCTTCGTTCGGTTCACGTGATCGTGGTTAAAAGATAGCAGTGGTCATCCAACGGTATCCTTTTTATGATACTGTTCTTTTGAGACTCGTAGAAGCATCGTAAAACGTAAGCTGGTTTTGTTTTCGGAGGGAAGGTAACGATAGGAATCGTTAAGCGATCGCGTACAAGGAGCGCAGTTGCTAAGGGTTAAGAAGACTGGTATGGTTGACCGTTTAGAAGCAAAACTTCTTCAGCTCCCTGTTTTCTTTCGTTTTCCTTCAAAAATTGTTTGCCGAGATCTTCTAGTTTCTTAGTCTCTTTGAAGTTCAATGTTTTGATCTTGGAAAGATTTCGATCGATATTTATACGCAGAATAAAAATAATTTTCTAAATATTTTCCAATTTCTTAATTTCTCTCATACCACGACGAACAAATTCACTTTTCTCAAAATATATTTCAATCAAGCGAATATATTTTCGATATATTCCCTAATTTCTCTCGCATTATACAACATCGAATATCCAAATTTTTTCAAATTTACAAAAAAAAGAAACGTTAGAAATAGAATAGATTTCTTGTTCCCGATTTTCGATATTACATTAAAGATTTATCCGTAACTAGATTAGAAATTCCCAGAACGAAGGCGAGCGCGTTCGTTCGAAAGAGAATTTCCGAAAAAAAAATCCCAAGGATCTCTCTTGGACGATCCGTGCGAAGGGAAAAAGAAGGGCGCGTTTCTGGTAGAAATTCGGCCTGGCCCTTGGAAGGCCCGCGGCTGCTCGAAAACCCCTAAGGACGGTCGAATCTACGCCCCCACATTTTCTGGCTTCCTTCCTGCCCCTCTTCCCGCCGCCACCCTCCGTCCTCCACCTTTCTCTCCCCTGTTGTTTCTTCCACCGTCGTCGTCGTCGTCGCCGCCGCCGCCGCCGCCGCCGCCGTCGCCGTCGCCGTCCCTCGGTGAGAGAGCCTCCTTCCGAGAATCGGTCGCGCGTTTTTCGCTCGCCCACGGCGTTACGGATAAGCGGGCCGGAGAGGGAACAATTAAACGCGATGGAAATTGTACCGGGTGTTCGAGTTCAACTCGCAGAACACTGATCCAAGATAAATCGTAAATATATATATATATGTTATATGAGAATTGTAATAAGAAAAATTATAATAAAGGAATTCTCGTATATAATATTAATTAAATTTAATCGAAATAAATGAAAAGGATTAATACAATAATAATAAAAATATTTTATTAAGTTTATTTTAAACCGTGGAATTTTAAACCATCATGGAAGGATTGTCGCAATTTTTTATATCCTATCGAAATCGTGTTTTCAGAATACGTGTTTTCCTGTTGTAGAAGGATTAATGGTATATATAAGTATATTGTTTAATATTTAAGATAAGAAATGTATCACGTTAATCGATACATTTTATGAAAAATATATGTTTTATTTTATACCGATGTTATATTTGTATAAGAGGAAAATACGAAACTTTTTAAAATTGGGTGTATAGAATTACAATTAAAGAAATGGAATACAAACTGTATTAAGAAAAATGGGAGGATACGTGGAAAAAGATAAAAGGTTTAGCAGCGAAAATGATGTAGCTTTCTGCTTCATGGGGCACGTATATCTCATTAGTAGTTTAAACACTGTTCCAATTTAACTTAACTTTGAAACTAATCTCTTTACTTAGTCCCAATTTGAAGTCGTTTATATTACATAATAAATACTCACCGAATTCGGGTGAATTTTTATTTCACGTATTTAAAAGAAGCTATACTCTCTTATAATACTTAATTACACGATTAAATTCATTAATATTCATTATTCTCAAGCGTTCGAAACGCTGTTTCCCTGAATCTAAAAAAACTATATAGTCTAGTGTCTATAGGCGAACAATAACACATTCCGAATAGCTTTGTTAAAGCATCCTTTCCATTTTGGGCCACTTCATTCTACAATCAACTCGCAAATTAACGCAATGCTCGGCCGGAACTCGGCCGTAAATCAAACCGGGACACCCAGTAGCGTATCGGATCGATCGCCTCACCTTTCATCAATACCTTGCCCGCTCTCGCAACTGCTCCGGCTTCGAGCCGATGTTTCGCGGAAACCCACGTCCCAGCCTTCGAAAAACTGGAGAGAGGAGAAGAAAAGAGGACTCTCCTCTCTTGGCTACGACGCGGGCCTCGACGGTTCTTCTCCAGCCACTGAAATTCGGTTTTCATTGTTTCGCGGCCGGGACGTTCATTGATTTTCGCCGGCGGACCGTGATGGACGCAGCGTTTATTGTAATCGTCGAACGTCTCCCTCCCTCCTTCTCCCTCTCTCCCTCTCCCTCTCTCTCTCTCTCTCTCTCTCTCTCTCTTCGTCCTTCGATTCTCTTTCCCCCAAACGAAGAAATTCCGTTCACACGATTGAAATTTGATTTCCATCTTCGGAAATCATCGAGATTTCATTCATATCGAAATTTTTCGCGAGATAATACGATGCTCGAGGTCGAATCTTTCCAAGATTTTCAATTTAACACGTTATATTTTATATTGTTATTCACGATATTCGTAATATTATTATGAATTTTAATACAAGGTATACAATGGTAATTTTTTGAATTCAAAAATAAGTTTAAAACAAGGTTATTAAATTAGATGGATGTAATTGTTCTTATACACGTTCAAAGTATATATATATATATATATATGTATGGGTTTTCGAAATCACTCGATTCGAGGTTTAATTTAGACACTCCTATCGCTATTACGCTAATCCCCTGGTTGGAATAATTGGTCCGGTTGGCGGAGAATCGGGAGCGATCGGAGCGGAAGATTTTCCTTCGCTGACGCGGAATTACGGTGCCTAGGCTGATGGTCTGCACGTTCGTTTCCTTCGCGTTTGACGTTCAAAGGCTAAGCTGGATATAACGCTCTATTTTTTCACGAGCTTAGATTCGAGATTAATTGGCCCCTCCGGCTCTTTTCTCCAGTTACTAATGACGTTGTTACTGGAACTCTTCCTTTTTTTTGTTTTGTTTTTTTTTTTTTTTTTAAATATGGATCAACATTCGCTTAAAATTCCTCGCTCATCGAGTAAGATACGATGAATCATGTGAATGATTAAATTCGTTAATTTTTCTATTTACATTTGTCACATACTACGAACGATAATGCAGACGATAATGATAAACAAGGACGATAAATCTTGTGAACTCGTGTAAATAAAATTCGTGCGAAATCTAATCATTTCGAAATAAATAAAATATTCGATCGAGCTTTTTGAAAATTCCTAAGTTTCATTGCTAAGATCGTGAAGGAAAATCCTTTAGGTTCCCGCGTTTCACGATCGGCATGGTTAAAAAGCGTGCTTTATAGAGGCGGAGCAAAGACCCGAAATCCACGCTTTCCTCTGTCCGTTCCACTCTTTCCTCGAGCTCTGCCGCAGTCTCTTTGGGCGTCGTTCGCGCTCCACAGCTAAAAGGTTTCAGAAATCGTTCGCACGCTTTTCGGCCGCGCGCACGGATCGGATAAAGGAAAGACTCCGGCCGAGTTCAACGAGAAATCACGTCGCCCTCGGCGTTTCCCTGGAATCGCAATTCCCGAATGTGTACCAGGTCCGTCGTTTCTTCCTCCACCACCTTCTTCGTCTTGGCTCCGCCAAAGAGTAAAATTTGAAAATAAAAAAATCTCGTTTCAGACTTTATTTTAATCCTCCAAGCTCAAAAATTTTCATCTTTCTTCTCCTTTTCTTCCTCGTTTTTTTTTTCTTTTTTTTTTTTTTTGATAGTTCGTAATTTTAAATATATTTATTCGGAAGATTCTTCGAAGTAAAGAATAAAGGAAAAGAAAAATTTTTCAATTTTTTCATCATGTAAAATATATATTTTCAAGAGTTTGAAATAATCGATAAAATATCGTTGTATTAGAATTTTAATCGTAAAATTATATTGTCATCTGTCATTATTTAAAAAAATAATTTCCATTTCAAACGCCCCATTTTTACCAAAAGTATATCCATTACGATACTTGAAATCTATTGTATTTGATATTTACTTTGTAATAATACTATAGAAACGTTTCTCCATTCTAAAACGAAGGATGGTGAACGATTGGGAAAGTAAGATGGCTGCGATTAGCGAAGAATGCAAATTCGGTTTCGATATAAATCCCCGCAA
>NW_025222928.1:5362675-5457675 GCF_014066325.1 Apis laboriosa | reverse complement strand
GTTCAAATAATGATAAAATATATTAATTTGTTTGCTCGCATATGATTTTCTTCTTAGATAATTGATTAGACAAGTTATTAATATTTTATAGCCGATAAAATAAATTTTACTGTGTATGTTTATATTGTTTATGCAATTGTCGATCGATAAAATAATGTACAAAAAATATTCGAATTTTCGCGGTTTCACAAACGATGAAAAGTTCGTACTTGCGATCGATAAAACAAACAAAGACACTTGGTGATCGATAGAACGTTAGCAAGACGCATCAAAAACTGAATTAGTGATATAAAGTTTATTGGCGCTATTCGCAGTGATACGCCGTACATTGCTTACGTATCGTGCAGAGAGTGTTACGTGTGACGTCACGGCACTATATACACGTTTAATGAGACGTTAGTGACGTTCTCAACGCTTGGCTATCCACCGATCATCCCTGTAAACCGTATCGAATTCCTTTCGAATTTTTTTTAATTTGTTCAAATAGAATTGAGCAGAAATTTGTATAAACTCAACAATTTGTATAAATTGCTTCATTTTAATGAAACAATAAACTAATATTATTAATTAATAATTTAAAATAAACAAACCATTTTAAACAATTTCTACTTTCGTAATTACAGTTCGAAAAGGGTATCGTTATTCGAATTATTTTTTTTTTATTAACGTAAAGAATATACAACAATTCATAAAAATCGTTTTCAACGGACATCCATTTCTTACTAATGTTCTCGAGAGTCGTAGTCATCTGAAGCGTCCTTAATTCGATTACTCGTCGATCCTACGAACACTCGCTTCCTTCGTTGCTCTTCTCGGTCACTCTTGCTTTTCGTTACCCCCTACCCACGTTAACTGCCTTTCTATGTACCAAATCGAACGGACGCCATCAATTACAGGTAAGTGCACCAAGGGAGGCATTCCACGCCTCTGATAACAATAAACTCACAATAAACTTCTTTGTTTCCTGTTACTACATGCACGTGTGTACGTCTGAATTTTGATCGTCAATCGTTATCGGAGAATAAGAGAAATAGAGGTTTCTAATCTATATCGTGTACGTATTGCAAACGAATTCTCTTTTCATAAGTTATCTTCGGGATAAGTTAGCCATGGTATTTATGCGAAAATTATGCAAGCACGGGCTATACAGGTGTAACTACACGCGACGTATCAGCGGTGGTAATTACGCGGCCTCGGAAGTTAGCGTGGCCGTCTCGGCGACCAATAAAGTAAATTGTATCGTGGCCACGGCAAATAATGATAATTAACGACGATCGAGAGCACGAGTTTCCGACGGGGTTCTCGGTGCTTTTAAGGACCCTCAAGAAACCGATCCGTTCGCTGGAGAAACTACCGACAAAGAAACCGTTTCCTAGCCACATCCCCCCTCGATGAACAGACCTTGCGCGCCTGGGGAACCCATCGCGTGCATCGTCGCCATCATCTTCGACGTGGTATACATAATTTCGTTCGGTCGCTCCCTAATCGAGACCTGTCTCTCTCCTTCTCCTACTCTGTCTTTTCCCCTTTTTCCCTCCCATCTGGCCCCGGTTTGCACCCGGTTTCCCTTCGTCGTCGTCGTCGTCGTCCTCGTCGTCTTCGTCTTCGTCTTCGTTCTCTTTGCCGCCCCTCGTTTTCTCACATCAGGTGCGTCATAAAGGTTTCATAGTGCCCACAGGCATCGATTTTGTCGTCCACCATGTAACCCCGGCGGTCGCTCGGTGGATCCCGTGCTCGGTTCGCGAGGAAGTAATTTCGAAACAGGTTGCCAATGGCTCTTCTTTCTTCGGCGTAATCAAGGCGTATGAGTTTGGAGAATACTGGTTTCCAATCACTTCTTTTGCACCTAAACTCGAAGACCCTACTTATCGCGGGGTCGTGCGGTGGAAGAAGGTCGAGATAGGGGGTTGTGAACGGTAGTTTGAGGAGTGGTGGACGAAGGATGGACCGTGGGAGAGTCGGGCGGTCCGGAGGAGGGAAGGGGTTCGAGAAAGGTGGCAGTAGAGGGTGTAGAATGGGTCGCCGGTGGAGGAGGGTGTAGAAGGGGGACGAGATGGGTGGTGGTCGTGAAGGGTGGCCGATGGTGGCGGACGCGGGAGAGCGAAGAGAGAAGGAAGGGTGGAATGGACGCCTAGCTGGAAACGCGTCGGTTCGCCGGCACACTAAGTATAGGCGTCCTCGCGACGCCGGCCGTCAATATACCACCCCTAACTAACCCCCCGGGGTCCGTGGGTGTTACTGGCTGGTAGAGAGCGAGACGACCGAGGGACGAAAGAACGAGACGCGAGGAACGTTGGTGCGAGAGATAGGGTTGGCGAGAAAGGAAGTGTGACGAAGAGAAAGATAGCCGGATGGATATAGAGAGAATCGAGACGGAGAAAACACTAGGAGGGTGAGTTACTTCTGCACGAGAGATCGTCGTCGTCGTCGTCGTCGTCGTCGTCGTCGTCGTCGTCGTCGCTGTCGCCGTTCCCGTTGCCGTTGCCGTCGTCGTCGTCGTCGTCGTCGTCGTCGTCGTCGTCGTCGTAGTCCTCCTCGTCGACGTCGTCCTAGTCGTTGTGTGTGCGAGGGTAGGTGGGCACCATCCAGCCATCCTATCCCATCCTATCCTCCTGATGCTATCCTATCCTGGCGTAGCTTAGTTTAGCTTAGGGCCCTGCCACCCGGGAGGCTGCTGGAATCGGAGAGAAAGGGATATAACGGTAACGGACAAAGACAAACATAGATGGGACAAGGAGAGTTGGATAGCGTGCGAGAAGGGTGAGACGGAGAGAAAGCAGGTTGATAAACGAAGATGGAGATAGAGGAGAGGGAGAAAGAGAGAGAAAGAGACAGGGGATAGAGAGAGAGAGAAAATAGGAGAGGACGAAGATAGGTAGCCGGGTATAGGGTTGGTGGTAGGACATTGCGGATATATTCGCCTCTATCCAGCAAACGGGCCTCCTCCGCGCACGGCGTAGCGGCATCCTCTCCGGCGTTTCTCTCTCCTGGCCATCCTGCGACGTAATCAGCGAGAGAACCACCACCCACTCTCCTCAGCCAACCCACCCACCCACCATCGACCCCTTTCTGCTCCACCTCCTCATCCACCTCATCCTCTCTTGCTCTTCCTCCTCATCCCTCTTTCGTCTCGCGTCTCACCGCGACCATCTACCGCCACCCTCCCCTCCCCCTTCGCTTCTGTCCGCTTTGCACTACCCCTCGACATCCCTTGCTCCGGCTGCCGTGGCATGCATCTATCCGGACGTCTATCTACCTATCTATCTCGATGCACTGGGTGTCCGCTTGAAAACCACCTTCCATTTCTCCTCCCTCTCTTCCTCTCTTGCTAATTCTCCTTCATATATCCCTCGCTCTCGCTCTTTTTCCCTTTTCCTCTTTCTATCCTATTCCCTCTTTGTCTTTCTGTTCATACGAATTTCACGGTGACGATCCAGTCCGCGAGACTCGTGATGGGATCGTTTCGAGCTAGATCCTTAATGGCGATTCGAGCGGTTCGAGATATCTCGGTAATTTCGGATGGGCCTCGATATATGTATAACGTTTGAGGAAAAAAAAAGTTTGGATGGAAAGGTCATCGCGTCAAATTTTCTCTCCCGAAATATTTCTCGTTATCGGGAAACTCATTGCCGCGCAAAAAACGTTAATTTTTTTTAATTAACGTTAATCTCTTTAAAATATTATCGGCTGCATTTTGTTCCCTCTCGCTCTCGTTGCTAAATCCCTTGTCATTTTTTGAACACATTCTTTTTCATTTTCAACAGGAGGACAACGTTGATCTCATTCATAAGTATTCACGGTACTACTTCATAAGGTCCGATTTGACGATTCTTAACGGTCCTCTACCTTATTTAACGTCAGTCTCTGAAAAGTGCTTAAAGTTTTAACGGAGAAACTTGGTCCATAAACGAACAGCGAAAAACCAAAGTAACTATCGAGTCGGCTGTGCATTAGATTAAGAGAAGAAAGAATCTCGAAATAATGTTATCGCGCCGATGAAAAGGATATCGTGAAACAATAATGCTCGCCATTCATTGAACCATCCTCCTTACGATTGAATTGGAAATTTAACGTCTTAATTAATTGCCACTAGTTCGTTTACAAAGACGAATAAAAAAAAAAAAAAAAATAATCGAATAAAAAAAGAAAATAGAAATTCCAATTGATTCATTTAAACTCTTCCCCATTTTTTTTATATTTCGAAAGAATTTACATAATTTTACCTATTGTTGCGTGTCCGAAAATAGATAAATATCGTTAACTGATAAAGAAATTTAGCGTGGCGCATTTCTCGTGGCCGAGTAATCGCTAAGTAATTACGAAGGTGTGCAAGGACGAATGGCTATGTGGAAACACGGTTATACACGTGTATCTGTTATTGCGATATGGATGTTAATAGGTTAGGGGGTTTCCAGAGAATGTGGGGTGAATCACGATTTCGATAAGGGTTTATATTCCTCCCGCTCTCGTCCATTCTTGCCTCCCTTCCTCTCCTTCATCCTCCTCCTCCTCCTCCTCCTCCCTCTTCCTGCCACTTGCTCTTCCTCTTTCTCCTCTCTTCACTCGTTTGTTTCTCCGTCGTCACTTTTCACCATACCTCTCCTCCTCCTCCTCCTGCATTACGCCGGCTCTGGCTGTTGCCGTTTCTCCCTCTTCTTCCTGCCACTCGCTCATTGAAAACCGGCTCTAGGGCTTACGGTGTGCCGAGTTTGCACGTATATGGATGCCTCCTCTCTCTTTGGCAAACGCGCGTGTTAATACACATCCCATACACATACATTGGACGGAGACACGCGTGTCCGTATACGTACTTACTTTATAGTGCCGATGTCAGAAACACGTGTACGGCTCGTTAGAGCACGGTGAGGCTCCGTTTGCCACCCACTTATGTATCACAGGTATTTGTAACGATTGGCCGTCAATAGAGATAGCTCGACTTTCTTCGAACGACGTTCTTTTTTTTCAAACGTACATTTAAACTCGTAACGTAAATATTCCGCCGTTTTTTTCTTTCGATAATACGACGCTTATATTTTACCTGATAGCGTTTCGAACAAACGCCGTTTTCGATAATCGATCGTTAATCACCGATTAGATTAAATTTGGATGGATTTGAGACGAGAAATCTTTTTTTTTGTTGTGATCGTTTAAATTATTAGTTTTCAGTTGGATGATCAGATTTATTACACAATGAATAAGATATACGAAGTTGAGTTCATTTATCGTTACGAAAACGAATAAATGAAATTTCAAATTAGGTTTTTGTCGTGATATTTATTTCCATTTCCGGTACTACAATCAACGATATAATCCGTTCAGGCTGAACTTAGAAAGTTACGAACTTACTCTTCCGTGTTTTGGAAACAAGTGGAAAATATTAGGAACAACTGTTGCAAAATGGTTACGATTAACACAAAAATCAGAATTTTACCAATACAAATTAATATTTTCGTTGTTAAAGTACTTCTTTATTTTCTTCCTCATTTCTCTCGATTAATTGCTTAACGTCGTTGAATAGACGCACTATGATAGAAAGAATAGATTATATACAATAGATTATAAAATAGTATTAACAAATAAATAAAAATGCGCTTTAATCATCATACTTTTTATATATATATTATCGATTTAACTACACTCATTATTTGATAGTCATTCGCATAAAACATCGATACTAAATGATACGACTACGTGTTCATTTCATAGTTTTTCCAACAGTCGCATCCTACAGGTCCAAGCTTCGCGATTTGTTCGATATATATCGCGGCACAGTTTGCAGGATATGTAGGTGTAAACCCAGAGATTGTGTGTCGTGTAGGGCGCTCTCCGCCTCGGCGTATAGAGATGCGCGTACACATAGAGCGAATGGAACATCTAGCTAAGGTATATAGGTAGGCAGGGACTAGGTACTATCTAGTATCTAGTAATACCGGGTACTAGGTACGTACGCGCCGCGGACGCCAAATAGTGGTTCGCATATTCAGAGAGATAGCGACGTCGCTCGGTGCGATCGCCCCTGATTTAGGCCTCGTTCCTCGTATCTCTCTCTTTCTCTACCATCTCTCTCTATTCCACTTCTGTAACTCTGTAGCTTTCTCTCTCTCTCTCTCTCTCTCTCTCTCTCTGTCGCTCTTCATCCCTCCTTTTCTTCGCCCTCGGTCGTTCCATCTCCCAACGCGCGCCAACACATTCGTGGCTCATGTATGTAGTGATCCGTATACGTATATGGCTACACAGCACTCTGGTCGCGTCCACGGATAACGTCCTCGATACGGCGACCAGTGCCGAGCACGACATCGAGGCGTCCCGAAAAGCGCTATCTCGCGGCACCCCGCTCGAAGCCGACCAATCACCGCTTCGATCCACGCTTTCGACCGTCGCGCTTTGATCATGTACCCTACGACTGATACCCACGAGCATCGTCTCGGCGTAAATCACGTTCTCTCTCGTCCACTTCCGCGAACGTAGATCAGAAGGGGAATTATCGATAGCGTACGCGTCGTGGAATTAAAGGATTTTTGTCCTTTTAAATTGTCACAATCACTGAACGTACTTTTCTTCCATTCAGAATAAACATAGTTCTTTTTTTATTTGATCATTAATTACGTGATAATTATACGGATGTTCTCTATTTCTAAATTTTGATTAATTAAAAGTTAATTAAAATAATAAAAAATACAAAATTTAATCAATATATTTATTTTACAAATCTGTTTTAAATTATTATTCCATAGCTTACAAAAATATTCGATCTTTTTTTATAACAAATTTAGTTTATTCTTAAAAAAGTATGTTATATGTTAAGTTTTTGAAGATCAGTATTGTATATAGATTTTTATCTATATATTTATATATATATATATATGAACAAAAAAAAATATATATATATATATATATTTATAAATTGTCATTTTAAATTTTATTAAGTATTTATATATCTTTTTTTTCTTTTTTTTATTATTTGTGACGCATATCTATAAATATTTAATTTCTATTATAATTTAATTAAATTTTCATTTAAACTGTAAATTACATCGTGACTGATGTAAATTCATGGTTGAGAAACACTGAGCGCAGCTGCCACGGCGGCGGTATCTCCGCGTTGTCTGCTACCTCACACCCTCGTCTTGCGTCCCACGTGGGTGCCGGTCGAAGGGGTCGCGCGGAACTGGTGACGCGCGGGGGCAAGCGAGGAACGGAGGGGTGAACAACGCCAATGGGCGAGAAAGCAAGACCGAGAACGTTCGAGGGATGGTCGGAGGGGCAAGGTGAATATGGTAAAGTTAGGTTAGGTGGACAGAAGGGGCGGAAGTGGGTGAAGGGATCGAGGGATAGTAGTACCACCCACTGACCATCTCTATCTTACCTAGACTCTAAGCGCTCTTGCAAAAAAGATTGCTTTTTCTTTCTTTTCAAGATACGAAAGGATGAGAATCATTTCGATTTAAGTTTCAGTATAATTTAATCTTTCTTATAAATTTAATAAAAATAAGATTTTCAGAAATCGTAATATCTTAAGAATTATTATTATGAAATAAATAAAAATTATAATTTTTTTTATTTTGCATTTTGCGAAAAATTTTCGTGTTTTACTAATTGTTTATCTTTTTATAACATATGGTTACTTCTGTTGTAATTCTACGCGTAGATCATAATATAGTTCTGTAGGTCAGGGACCGAGAATACGCACGAGTTGCCACGTGCTCAGCAGCGCATTTGAATGAATACTCTTCTTGGACGATTAGTAGCTATGTGTGGGATATACATATTTACTCTTTAGTATTATTATTATTACTTTTGTGTTTTCACATGAAACCAATGGTAAATGTGTTTATATTATTGACAGTCGGTATGGCAGATTTTGTTTGATAAATTATTTTATCGATCATTTACAATTTATTTACAATTTATTAAATCATCTTATATAATGAGAAAATCGATTTAAAGCAACAAGTGTTTTTATATTACAAACGAAATACGGAATATATTTAAAATTTAATATTTTTTATCTCATGCCATCAATAAGATTCTTTTTATCATTTTAGTGTCATTCTCAACATTATCGATTCGATTTAGAATAAGATCATAACATTAATAATGATTGAAAATAAAATTAAATTTCAATGTAAAATTACAAATAAGAATAAATGTTTTATTATCAAATATTTTATATTATATATTTTATATTATATTATATTATATTTTATTTTATTATATTTTATATTATATTTGATATCCTATATGAAGAACTATATTTTTTACATGATTATATTTATTTAAATTATTATGTAAAATAAATAAATGGAATGATAGTTTCAATTACCAATATTAGACAAACGAAAAAAAAAAAATAGCGCTTCAATAAATAACATCGTTTTTTAAATAAAATGTTTTAAAATTTCTTTCTATTCACTTTTCTCAAAACATTTAACATTTTATTAAAACATAAGATACAAACAAGATAAATGTAACAATGCTTTTTTATGTTTTAAAAATTTCTTATATTTTCATTTTAGACGCGACATTATCAGTTCAGTATAAAAAATGATTATAGCGTTGTAATTAAAATCAACAATAAATAAACAAAATAAAACAAAATTAAATTATGTATTTGAATGTAAATTTTTAAGAATAAGTGAAACTGTAGATATTGAATTTACAAGCGATTCTATTATATACATTATATGTATATAAATTATTACAAATATATTATATACATTATATGTATATAATTTTTTACAAATATTAAATTTATAAATGTCAATCTATATCTCATCTTGCTTATACGTAAAATTATAAATTTTTACTTACTTATAATATCACATTTATGATACTTATTTCTATTTACAGCCAAAACAAGTGCGTTCACCTACATGGGTACAGAAGTTTCGAAAAGGCAATTGTTTTGAATGTGCAACATTTCTTACTAGCTTGTTACTAGGTCAAGGATATAATGCATTTGTAGTAAGTGGTTATGCATCTAGAGAACAAACACTCTGTGATTTGACAAGACGATCATGCCCCTATATACCACAACCGGAAAAGAAATTTCAAGAAGATACGATACGTCCCGAGATTACTAAATACAAACTTAATCTCAATGTAGAATATAAAAATCAATTTTTATCAGAATCGGAAGAAGAAAAAGCGAGGAAATTACAAGAAAAATTATTGTTAGCTGAAAAGGAGCAACAAAATTTAATTGAGGTAACTTTTTTTTAAATTCTACTAAATGTTTTTCATAATTTTACTTTAAAAAAGAAAATTATGTTTGAATTTAGGAATTAGAGCAACTTCCAATAGATAAATATTGGGGACATAGAATACATGCTTGGGTAGCGATATTACCAGAATTAGGTGGATTGAGGGATCAAGAAATTCCTTGTCCATTATTTATTGAGCCTACCACTGGTATATCTTACGAAGTTACAGATGACGATACAGCTCAATTATATCTCGGTGTAGAAAGTATATGGAATGATCAAAATTATTGGGTAAATATGCAGGTATCTGTACAATCGTGCGTAAACATAGAATGGGATTTAATGAAAGTAGAATTGTGGGAACATTTGCTTCCCGGAGAACCATGGACAACACATACAGGAGAGATTGATGAAGAATCTGCTATGCGTCAAGAAAAACATTTGGATATGCCATTATCATACGTTAATCAAATAAATATTAGCGAAGAAGGTATAAAAAATTTTCAATTATAAAATATAAGTTTAATTCTTAAATATATTTTGTTATGTTTCGTTTATATTTCTTGAATACATTTTTATTTTATCTTTTAGAATTTGAGAAACGATTCCCAAACGGTATGAAAATAGTATTGTATAAAAAAACAAAAGTTGAATTTTACGCACCATATATTCAAACAGATGGATTGATACAAAGAATTACTACATACGATAATGACATGAATCCTATCGATATATATGAAAATTATAGAAATAGATCTGATAATCTCATAGAATCACGAAGAAATATGATTGACGGTACCGTCATAGATTATTATACAAGAGGTCGAGTTGACCAGTGTAAAGGTGTATAATTTATGAATATAATTTTCCATATTATATTTAATTAATAATGTGCGAAATACTTAAATAATGTAATATATTTAATTAATTTTTCATTAATAAAATAAAATTTACAGAACATCGATATTTTTTATTCAATAATGTCAATGTAGATAGTGAGCGAATTTTAGATTTTTATTACGTTGCTCGTTTCGATGGATTATCTAAATTCGAAATGCATCCAACTTATTTAACGCAACACTTTGTCGATCGTGATGATTTTCTATATTATCGGTAAGCGATAACTTGTGAATGAATAATTAAAATATAAATTATTAAAAATGAAATATAATATTATAACCAGAGTTTCGATCAACTTGAGAACAGGCATGTAGAATTTTTACAAGACAAAAAAGGTGAAACTCAAGATATTCATTATCGACACATTTCGGTAAGATAGAATTTTATAAAATTTTTAAATAGATAAAATATAATGTAGATATAAAATGTATTTTTATATCATTTGTATTAAAATGAATAATTTTTAATTACTTATAAAGAATAAAATATTTAATTAAATGACATTTTTTTTATAATTGATATTTTTACTTTATTGATATTTTATTTCATATGATTTAATAAAATTTAATAAAAATTTAATAAAAATCTTAATAAATACTTTGTCTATAATTTTTAAAATATTATAAATAATTTTTCACATGAAAATAATTAGTTTAAAATATCTAAATAAATTTGCAGAAGATTGTCGAAAAATTTAATAGAGATGAACGAATAAAAGCATGTAAAAATATAGCAATCCGTGAATTTGCTATTGATGATAACGAAATACATCTTACTTATCATTATTATCCAGGCAATTTTACTAGAGCTTTGCGAACATATATAAAACCACCATTAGCAGAAAGAGGAGAACGATTGGATCTTAGTCCAGCAATGACACATGGATATAATGTGAGTATTTATCAATATCAAAAAATTTATTAAAAGATAATTTTATTATCTTATTTGTAGCCTCTAAATGAACCTGATAAGGCTTTAGATTTATTATACGAACTAGACACACAATTAAAGGAGGAGGATATATCTATATCTCAAGTTAGAGCGGCAGAAAAAGAAATGTTTTCTTTTCTCGAGATAAGAAAAAGTGAATATTTGACGCCAAAACTGTTGATATCTATATATGATAAACTTAGGGAATCGGAATCTGTATTAGAAGCATTGGTAGTATAAAACAATAATAATATAATTTTTTTTTAATTAATTAATTAAACGTATATATTATAAATGCAGAAGAAACAAAGTATAAAAGATATCACGGAAGAAATAAATTATTTGAAGCCATATTTAGCTCGTTTAGGAAATCCATCGGAGCTATCAGAAGCTGAGGCATACTTAATACAATATGCATGTATTCGTGATTACAAACAATTATTTATACGTAGGGCGAATAAAATCTTACATGAATTTGAGAAATATTCACAGGAATTGGTGAAAACGCAAGCATTGATATTACAGGTAAAATTTTATTTTTTGTCATATATTTATTTGATATATGTAAAATATAAGATAAAAATATCTTTCTACAGGAAGAAGATTTAACTCGCGAAGAAGAAGAAAAAATATTAGAAAAAATAAATGAAATAAGTTTTTATTTACAAACTTTAGAAAACAGATTAAATCGTCATAGAGATTTGGTTCCTATAAAATACAAAATGTTGATAAATAATTTACAACAAAATCCACATCTTGCGATAATTAAAGA
The DNA here is from genome assembly GCF_014066325.1 of Apis laboriosa. NCBI lineage: Eukaryota > Metazoa > Arthropoda > Insecta > Hymenoptera > Apidae > Apis > Apis laboriosa. Next base: position 5,445,870 of record NW_025222928.1, on the reverse strand, counting down.
AAGTTTAATGTATTTTTGAAAAAAAACAGATATATAGTATAAACAATTTATTTTATTGAAAGGACCAAGAACCCATTTGTCCAATACATCGACCTAAAATAATTTTATATTGTAAAAATCTTAAATTTTTAAGAAATTTTTGTATGTTATTTACCTTCATCATCAAAAGTGGCTAATGTAAATTTACTAAGTTTATTAGTAAAACTTCCAGTATTAGAACCAATCATATGGTCTGTTAAACGATCACTATTCGTAATATCATTATTACTTCTATGACGACGATGTTCTTCAGCAAAGCCAGAAATTAATATATCCATCATTATTGCCTTATAATAAAATAAATTTTAGTAATTTAAATTATTAAAGTTAATTTTTCTAGGAATAAGTCATACTTGTCTTGAGAATACTTGTAGAATTTTATAAACTTGTGTTCCATTTTCTCGCACAGGAAACTGTAGAAATAAACATGGTAGACAATCCGAATTATTTTCATCTGAAGGTTTCGCCATTTCCCAACTTAACTCTGAATATCTTAGACCCAATAATAAACTCTATAAAAAAGTTATTTGTAATATATTATGTGAATGATAATTACTATATATAATATTTTTATTTCTTACACATTGAATATCGTCTACGATATATACTCCTGATGAATTAATAGCAATGAGTATATACATATCACGATTTGTAATCCAAGATGCAAGACTTCTTACAGGACGTTCAATTTGTCCTTGAAAAAAAGCCGCACCATAACATGGTAAATTCCAGCAAAACTCTAAGTATTTTCTAATTAGTTTCCTCGAATTCGTATTAGTTCCTGTGTGATTAGGTATTCGTTTGTATTGTTCAAGTAAGCGAGCTTCAGGTGCTCCTTTTCCACCAACTAGGCCTAAACCAACACCTAATCCTAATAAGAGACTAGGAGATGTATAATGATGAGGCAAGAATCGACCACGATATCTTCTAAAAAATGCTAATGTATGATTTTGAGGATTATATGGACCCAGTTCAATACGTGCTTGCAAAGCTCCCAAACTTGCATATCGTGCCTGTCCTTCGCATGGATAACGTCCTAAAATACAAATAAATATTATATAGAATAATGAAATAAGTAAATAATTTATTACCTTGCAATACATTATTTCTGGCTTCTGCATATAATAATTCTAATACTTTAATTTCTTTTATTTGCTCCTCATCTGATCGAGAAAGAAACACATTTCGTCTAAGACATAGCAAAGGTTCTTCATCTGTTTCTTCTCTTTGAGAACTATATTTTTTTACTAAACGATTCCATTTTGCAGCCAATTCTATAGGTTTGTGATTCGGACGTAATTGAACCTCTAATCTTGAAGAACAAAGCCATAAGGCAAAAACTGTTTGACCAGTGAATGAAGGGATTCTTGTTAATCCTAACTCTCCTTCTGACTGTATCATTGTAAGGATTTGATGTGCAGTAGAATTAGATTCAATATCCATTGTTAAAAAAATTCCAGTTGTTAAATATATAGCTATTCTTACAATAGATCTTCCAATATTTATGTATTGTGATTGATTTATTATCATTGCTAAATAAAAAATCATAAAAAAAATATTGTTAACAATTGAATGTTTATATAAAAATGTTATTACTTACAAGTTGAAGTACGTGCATCAGATTTGAAATCATTTTGATAACGTCGAATAGATTGTCCCCTTCTAATTGTACAATCTTCTTGAGTTTCCATACTTTTAAATTTTTGTCTAATTATATGTGAAATATATATTTTTATTCATATTTTTATTTTTATAGATATTAATATTAAGCACATTCTTCAATATTTATTATTATCATATCTTCAAAAGATTATTAAATAATAATTATTAAATAAGTTATAAAACATAAATTGCTAATAAAACAAAATGAATTTACTAAGTTAAAAAATAATATTGAATAAAATTAATATTGAGTAATTTTTTCTTAATCACAATAAATAAAATTATATAGCAAGTTTTAATTAATCCTTAAATATACTCAACCAAAATACTGCTCTGCTGCCATCTAAACTAAGAAGCGGATTATTGATTATTTTCGTTTCTCAAAAAAAAAACTATATATCTCAATACAAATAACGTTTATGAATATTAATAAATAAATAATAAAAAAATATAAATAAACTAAAAAATAAAACTAAATCTTGTATATCCTCTATCTTTTTAATATATTTTATTATCTATTATAATAAAGACATAAAGTAATTTTATATTTGTGTTAGAAGTTTATTATGTTTTATAAAATTAGTTAATTTTTATTATTTTGAATGTTACATTTTATATATAACAGAAATGGGATATTATTTTATAAAGAGTCTTGTATTCTCAAAAAAATACTGCTATTTTAATAACTGTTTTCAATCAAAAAAAACACTTCAAAAATGTAATTTTCAGAATATCTAAATAAAAATAATTTCGTTTTTTGCATAATAATTCTTATTTAATAAAAATTTAAAGTTTAACATTATATTAAGTCTGCTACATTCATAGGCATTTCATCAATTTGTGTTGAATAATATTGTTCAATATCTCGAAGAATTCTTATATCATCAGTTTTTACAAAATTAATGGAAACGCCTTTTCTTCCAAAACGTCCTGATCGTCCTATTCTATGAATATATAATTCACGATTATTAGGTAAATCATAATTGATCACAAGAGATACTTGTTGAACATCTATTCCTCTTGCCCACACATCAGTCGTAATTAAAACACGACTAGAAAATAATATAATAATATAAATATTATATTATAAATTTTATTTACAATGTTTATTATATATATATATATATATATATATATATATATATATACATACACATAATATTTAAATATTATAACTATAACAATACCTTTGTCCAGATCGAAATTCTTTCATTATGTTATCTCTTTCTTTCTGAGGCATATCACCATGCATAGAACAAACTGTGAAATTAGCTTCTCTCATTTTTTCTGTCAGCCAATCCACTTTACGTTTAGTATTACAGAAAATTACTGCCTGTGTTATTGTCAATGTATCGTATAAGTCACATAATGTATCAAATTTCCATTCTTCTCTTTCAACAGCCACAAAAAATTGTTTTATTCCTTCTAATGTCAATTCATCACTAATAATAATGAATTATTTTTATAATTTTAATAAAACAAATAATTTTTTTTAATTTTAAATAATTTGAGCTTACCGTTTTACAAGAATACGAATCGGATCTGTCATAAATTTACTTGTCATTTCAAGAATTTCATGTGGTAATGTTGCAGATACCAATACAACTTGTGTTGCGGGTGGCAAATATCTATATACATCATAAATTTGTTCTTTGAAACCTTTATTTAACATTTCATCAGATTCATCAAGAACTAACATTTTTATAGCTCTTGTTCTAAGAACTCTTCTTTTTATCATATCTAAAAATCATTAAAAAATTAAAAATTAAAATAACAAATCTATAATCCTTGTGTTATAATATTCTTTTTTATAATAAAAATGTTTTTATTTTTATATCAAAAGAATATAATGTTGTTATTATCTTTAGAGAAATTGAAAAAAATAATTAAATTAATAAAAAATTTTTTATTCAAATTACCAAATACTCTTCCAGGTGTGCCTGATACGACATGCTGTCCATAATCTAATTTTCTAATATCTTCTCCAAGATTTGTACCACCTATACAAGCATGACATTGAACATTCATAAAATCTCCTAAAGCCAGAATAACTTTTTGTATTTGAGTTGCCAATTCTCTTGTAGGCGACAAGACCAATACTTGTGTTTCTCGAACTTGTGTATCTAAAGATTGCAATATAGCAATTGAAAATGTTGCTGTTTTCCCTGTACCAGATTGAGCTTGTGCAATTACATCTCGTCCTTTCATGATTGGTTTAATAGATCGTTGTTGAATCGCAGAAGGTTTCTCAAAACCTATAATTAAAATATTATTTTATAAGTATAAAAAATAATATTAAATATTCTAAAATAATAAATATAAAGTAAAATATAAGGTTATGTTAAATTAACAAAAAGATTTTAATAATACCATAAGCATAAATTCCACGTAATAACTCATCTCTGAGTCCCATATTATCGAATGTTGGAATAACTTCCACATCTTCACTAGTTTCAAACTCAACGTTTGATAAATCTTCTGTTTGCGCGACACGACGTGACTTTATTTCCGCCATTTTTGTAATATATGAAGACAAACATGAATGATTTGAAGATAGTAAGAGTTCAAATCGAATAGGTAAATTAAATATATAAAAAAAATTTTATAAATTACTAAAAATAAAATTTTATTTGTTTTATAATATGTAATGAAAAAATTAATATATAAATAAAATTTTTAACAATGAAGCTATTTTTAACAAAATTTTCAATAAAAGACAATAATGAATATGGCTTTAATATAATTACTACGTTCACTTAGTTGCTACATTCACCATTAGTAAGGATAAATGCATTCTAGATATTTTGTAATTGTAAATAATTAATTTCATTAGTTGATAAATATTTAATTATATTATGTAAATATTTTGACACATAAATAATGTGTTCATAAATTCATAAAGATATATTTTTACAAAAATATATATATAAAATACGAATCTGTCAATTAGGTTAAATTTTAACGTATTTAAAGTGTCAAAAAGCAAAAGTTAAAATGAATATTAATGTAACTTTAGATGAACCTTTAACAAGTAATAATTGTGTGAAACTTGTAATTGAACTTCTAAAGTATATTTTATATCAAAAACAACAAATACCATTTACTTATGATTCATTATCTCAATTACAAATGAAATCAACTGATAGAAATTTGTCTTCTATAAAAACATTATTAAATACTCTGAAAAGCACATCAGAGCAGTTAAATTCACAATTTCATCTCAAAAACTGCAAAATCAAAGAAATTGCTATACTTATTGGTGCTACAATAATATCACCAAAATTACATGTTAGGATTATATTTCCATCTGATATTCTTAATAGTCAAGAACATTTTGAATGTAAACATGCTTCTAGGAAACCTCTCTTAAATTTAATGAGGTTAGTGAAAAAATCTTTACATAATATTCTATTATCTTTTATTGAAATATTTTTAACATTGCAGATCAATGCTAGAATGTTCAGAATTTCAAGATGCACTGACTTTACCATTGAATCCTACAAATACTTTTGTGTTAATACAAAAAAGTGATAATAATACAATATCAGATTTTTTTTTACCTAAACCACAATATATACCTCCTATACAGATTTCAAACTATTTTATAATTAAATTACAATATAATGATCAAAAAAAACTAAATTGTAATTGCATAGATATAGTAAAAGTTTATAATGAAGTATCTGAATCTAATATTGAGTCTAAAAACAAAGATATTGAATTTTTAAATAATTCAAGAATTAATACCACACATGTATCCTATCAATGGTATCAATCCAAAGAAGTAATTAAAGGATTTAAATTTTTAAGATGACTATAGATTATTAATAAAATCAATATTCATAGGAAATTAAAATAGCAAATTTTTAATTAATATTATATAATAGATTTATTTTTAAAAATCAATAAAAAAAATAAAAAAATATTTTATTGTGAAAATGTGATTTTAAAAATATAAATAATTGCAAATATTATGTAGATTATATCTTAGAATTTTTTAAAATAAAGTTAAAATTTATTGATTTATACATTGAAGTTATATTTGATTATAAATAAAATAATATTATATCATGTGAAAACAATTACAAATATTTTTTATATTTTTATTCTTATATACAAGTTTACATAATGTATGTAAAATTTACGCAAAGAATAAAAAATTTTCTTATATAATAATATATTGAATATTATTCTTCCTTTACTTCATATATTCTAATTTTTAAAATTTTAAAATCAATGACTAATATCATCCTTAAAATTAATATTATGAATCCACCTGACCAACTACACATCATTATGACTGTAAATATCTTAGAAGAATATATATTATATAGAAATAAATTTTAAAAAAATATTAAAAATTAAAATTTTATATACAAAATATTACCTGAAGATATGAAATTATATGACACACATCATATGTATAAAAATGATGCATTTTCATATATATTTTTATTATTTCACAGTCACTGTAAATAAACTTTTATGATGAATTATATAAATTTAAAATTTAAAGTACAATTTAAGTTTGATACCTTATATTCATAGGCACTTTGCAAATATTATATATCTCATAGGAAATATTTATGATACCATCATTAAATGATTTATATCCTTGTTGTAAATTATAATGTGCATACATTGATATAATAGCAAATATAAAATTAAAGTATATTGCAGGAAATACAATCCTCCAAGGACTTTCATATCTGTATATAATATAATTGTATTTAATACTGTATATAATATAATTGTATTTATCATATTTATTGTATTTACAGTGATAAATAATGTATATAATTGAAAAATAAATTGACTTGCATTGGTATATCTTGTCCTCCTTTGCCACACATAAGAAATAAAGTAAACCAAACAACTCCAAATATACAAGATGAAAAACATGTTATTAAATACATTTCACATGTATTTTCATATATATAGTCAGTAAAAATATATTTCCACCAATCTAATAAATGATTTTTACATATATCACGAATATCATCTAATTCCAATTTCTCTTTTGATATTAAAACAGATGTTGCCCAAAGTGGACACTTATCTCCGAAAATTTCTTTCTTCATATTTTATAATAAAATAATTGAATTACAATTTAAAATATTATAGAAAATAAATAAAAATTATTATTAATTATACCCATAATATGTAGAACAAAACGCTACAAGTATATCCGCTAATTGTGCATAATAAGTATAGAAACATTTGTAGATATTTCCACAACCAAGAAATTTCAATCGCATCACGTTCAATAAGTTCTTGATATTCTTCTAAACATTGCATCGAGAATTCCTACATAAATAAGAATATAAATTGTAATAATTTACAATTATTCCTTACCATACCGGTAATTAATATGATTGCGCGCCAAACTTCAACCATATCAAAAAACATGAATCTGATTGGTCTATCAAAACAAACAAAATTCAAATGATAACAAAATAAACAAATTCAAAGAATTGGAAAATCACTTTACTATACACTATAAATTGTAATTTCATATAAAAATTAATAAATAATTAAAATTAAATAAGAATACATATTATTGCTAAAATTTAAATAGTATAAATCTATTAATGTATTTAATGCTAATTGAAAATGACATCTAACTTAGATTTTCTATGAATATCAAATATAATAGATTCGATATAACTTTATAATTTGAAGGAAGTGTTGCAGATTGATCGTGGGAGTTGGACCAAGAAACGGAGGAACGCGCGGACTGCGAACCGCCACAGTGTTGTCGACGAGAAGGATACACGAAGGCGAGAAATTCTTGTTTTTTTTTTTTACATCCGAACATCGAAAATCACGAGGAAAATGATGGTAGATGTATATTCTAAAGGGTCATCGAACGAATAAACTCAATTGCCGTAGACACGTAAACCATTCGTGGGTGAAGTGAAACACATGTGTCGGTCAAACCGTGTTTTCTACTATAGAGTGTCCGTCCCGTGTTTGATCCGTGAAAATCTTCCGTTTGAAAAACCAATTTGTACGCTGGTTATAATAATTTGCGAAATATTAACGTGCTTGCTTTTGAATAAATTTATGAATGTGACGATCCGCTTTTTCGAAATGAAATAGAATTCATTATAGAAGGCGGTAGTGCGTGGGTGGGTGGGTGTCTAGCGATTACCACTTATGTATAGAAAATTCCTTTTGGAATTTTGCACAAAATGTTATTCTTGGATCAATGATAAAGTGCTTTTTTATTCGATAATATTCTATTCTATCGATATATATTAATTGGCACATTATCCAGACAAATGTTTTTGGGCATAAGAAAAAATATATCAGTTAAATTTCAGAGTAACGTTGCTCTTACTGTCAGTTTTTGACTAATGTCAATTTGACAGTTTTAAAAATATAAAATCAATATGAATCTATCTCTTTGTTATTATTAACTTTGTTAATTTTGAAAAAAACTTAAATATTCTGCTATTATTAACATTGTTGTTAAATAATTCTTTCTTGCATAAGGAATTTTTTTTTATTGTATCTGATAAGTTTCATTAAGTGTTCTTATAAAAAATGCTTTCCTTAAACTGTGAAACAAAAATATATTAGCAAGTTTCTTTAAAATTATTAATCATAGCTTTAAGAGAAGGACTTAATTAAAGTCCTGTCTCTTTTATTAATTTGATATTAAGAGGCTAAAGTATGAAAGGTCAAGCGGAGAAAAATGGATATCGATAAAGTATCAGCATGCGTGAGAAGTCAGCAGAATGTCATGCTCACGCAGGTCACGTGAGGGGCACAACAGAAATGTGCTCACGTGATCCTCCTACATTACACTCAACTCTTACCAAGGCAAATGGTAAAAATTCAAATCCCCAATCAACACATCATTCAGAAGCACGTATTGATAATAATTTACTTCCAACTCCTGGTGGACGATTAAAATTTTTTAAAGACGGAAAGTTTATTTTGGAATTATCCCATCGTAGGGATGGGGAAAGAACTACATGGTTTCCAGTTCCAAAGAAAACCTTTTGGCCACCAGCTAGTACAACTCCAAATAGACAAGAGAGTTCTACTTCTCTTAGTGGTAAGTTAAATTTTTATAATATTTTTAATAAAATTAATTAAATTTATTATTATACTTATATTTTTCAGTTTCTGATGATAATTCATCAGTACAATCAAGTCCTTGGCAAAGAGATCATTGTTGGAAGCAAGCAAATCCAAGACGTAGAATATCTACAGAGTTTAGTTTTTATTATTATAGAAATCCAAAAAATCGTCTGTATGCGCATCCTCGCTTAATCGCAAGAAAGCGTAGACGTCCATTAGATCCTACTTCTTTGTTACTCATTCCAGAATCAGTAACAAATTATACTAAACCAATTCGTAAAGCAAATGGTACATCAACTGGAAAGGTTTTGAACCTAATTATTGACAAATTGGCACGTCTTCTAGATCCTAATGTCGTTTCACCTCGTAAACGTATTTTGCGCGAATTAGAAAGAGTCTCATTAGAAGATCAAGCATCGAAAAGACGCGCAACACCACAGCCAGTTTGTACAACAGCTCCTACTCCGTCATCAAAACAATTATCTTCATATAGTATAACGAGTATTTTGGGAGAAGATAAACCAAGTCATGAGCAAGGTTTTTTGAGGAATTTATTAAAACCAGATGAAAGGCAAACTGTGAAATACTCATCAAGTAACTCATATCCAAGAGTACGAATGGATCCATACATTGGTACGGCTAATACACCTCTTCAGCATCCACTTTATGGTGTACCGATGTTACCTCCTGGACCATATAGAGCTCCTTTATGGATGCATTATCCATCACCCGTCCATTATCCACCTCCTATGCCATTATATGCACCACCACCACCTCATCCACCATCTCCTCCAGTTCATCACTACAAAGATTACAGGGAACAGACTCTTACACCTCCTTCAGGTAAATGTTTAAAGATATATCGTTCAATATCTATTAAATTTATCAGAAAATTCATCTTATTTATATCTCATTTAGATATGCCTCTAAATCTGTCGAAGCATGCGGGTTGAATCTCAGGATCCTAAAAGTTGGTGCCTTATCAATGGATAAAAACTGCGCAAACACTGCCCGTGCAACGACAATGCGATATATTAGTATTTTTTTATTCGTAAACAGTAGTATCATAGTAAGTAGAAATATGCATCTTGAAAGACAAAAACTGGATGCTATTCTTGTACATATAAATGCATAAAGTATAGAAATTGGCATAGATATTTTATATTAATCTTAAATTAAATCACATACATGAGTAGTATTATATTATTTTAATTATAATTGATCTTGTCTTATGTATTATGTTCATTTTTTTTATTAGTTATTGCTAAAATAATTTAATATGATTTTCTCACTATATGGAATCCATGAATGTGTTCACATGTAAAATTTCATTTTTATCATTTTTACTACTCATGATATAAATATTAAAATGAAGAGAAAAAAGAGCATGCTCTTATTTTACATCTCATTTATGCATTATCTTGTTATTCTTATTAATATTTCTGTCATTATTATCATTAATCAATGACTATCCATTTTAAAAAAATCATAAAAAAGACATAGAATTATGTACAGAACAGATTATTCTCTATATTTAGTATAAATATTCCTACAAATAGTAATATGATAATAAATTTAGATTAACGAAATCCGCAACAGTATACATTTATTTATACGATATTAATGAACAAAAAATGAAATTGCTTGGTAAAGACCGTGGGGTGTGCCTTAAGATTACCTAAATTGCAAAAAACTAAATTATAAACACATTCATATAATGAATATGTATTATTATTACTACTATTACTATTGTGTACATATAAATATAATTTTGCCTTACGTATCCGCCTCAAATCGATTATTCGTTATTATTTATTGTTAGTCAGATGCATTACCAAACGTTTTACGTGAAAGGCAAGCTCACACAGGCTCTACAAACTAGTGAGTAATTTTAATTCATTTACATACATTTTTTTATTAAAATAGATAAAAATGTGACTGCGCGTAAGCAATTGTATAGAAAGACTAATTTCGTAAATATATAAATATTTCATATACTATATGAAAGCTTTTCATTTATCGTCACGTTATATGTTTTTGTGTTTATTCGGTTTTATAAAATATCTTTTATTGTAAATATATTTATAAATCTAAAGTAAGTTTATATTTATTTAATAAAAATAATTAATCCTTTCTAAATAAATACCTTATATCATAAAAGAATTTAAATTTCGCGGTTATTGAAAAGTGCGCCGACAAATTGGCATTCTATCATCTAACTATCCCCACTCTTGAGTAATACAGACGCTCTCGAGACCGCGCAATCGTCGGATCTTGGTAGTATCCGATTCGTGGCCTTGTTTTGTGGTATTCGTTGACCGGGTTGTATCGGTCTGATTACGTGTTTTCTATCAAAAATTCGTAAAAATAGAATTTCATAATGAAGCGGAACGAATGAATAACGTGTAAAGATCGTGATCATATATTTTAATGGACTTTTGAATGCACGCGGTTTTAAAGAAAGCAAGTGAATCCAACTCTAGTAGTGGGGAGCAGGCAGTATTGCCTTTTCGTATATGTAGCCCGCTTGGTAAAATGAAAATGGCGGTGTTCCTGCATGAACGGAGCAACGGCCACTGATGATGCTCGTTACGGTAACGAACACGTGAACCGAATTCAGTGTGAAATTTTTACATATCTTGTGCACATTTATAAATATCATAGTGTTATATCAATATTGGAAAACAAGTCAATGTAAATAAAAAAAGGTAGCGCGAAATTCTTTCCACGATTAGGGACAAACAAACACGATGGAGTGACACCGTGAAGTGTTAACTCCGTGGACAAGTGGGAAGTGTCGGCTAATAGATTCGCGTAGTTGGAGGACGAAAAGCCTTCATGCCGATGCCGGCCGAATACCACGAGAACCACGGTAACCACGAGAACGCCAATTTCGCTCTCGGGGCCACACAGGACGCCAGCAACATGACGGCCAATATGTACCGGGTGGGAGGTAAAATAACCATACACACATTTCGCCGGCTGATGAGGCCACGCGTCGAATTTTGAGCTATGTATCTTTAATAAACCCAAAAAATTTATATTTACAATTAATATCACGATAAAATTTTCCATATATATTTTTTTTTATCTGCACAGCCTCTTAACTTTTCATTTTCTGTCTAATCTCTTTCTCCCCGCTCTTTTCTGGTATCCGTATGTATGCTGCTTTCCTTCTGCTCCCTCTTTCCCCACTCTCGCCCTTCGTTCAGGTCATACTAATTTCTTGCATGATGATTCGGATGATTAAAATTCAATATTTGAAAATTTCTTTTGTTTTTTCTTTTGTTTTCTACTATTCGAATTATTTCATAATATGTCCACTAGAATATTTTTATATCAAAGATCTAAAGAATTAAAATAATTTATATAAAATTATCTTTTTGTTTTTTTTAATTATATATATATATATATGTAATACAATATATAATACATAAAAATTGAATATCAAGATCTAGGTGTATGTGTAAAGCGCTCTATATATTTAAATATTATAAATTTAAAATTTTTATATTTTATTATATCTATTTTTTATGTATTTATTTTTAACATTAAATATAATTTTTTTTTACAATCACAATATGCAGAGAATTATCATATTTTTTACTCTTATATCTCTACTTATATGTTCTCAAATAGTAATATCAATATTTATATTTCATAAAATAGTACATAAATATTTTGTGAATATATATATATATAATATTTAATTTTATTTATAATAATTGTTTTTCAATATGTACATTACATATTATATTATTATATTATTTATATATTTATAAATATTTATAAATTAAAATGATTAATATATTGTAATATATGTATAATTAATTTTATTCATTTGTTTGTTATTATTATTTAATATTTTTTCATAAAAAAAAGAAAAAAAAATTAAATCTTAATAATCTAATATTAAAATCTTTTGTTTAATTTATAGATTATGTATATTTTGAAACATCTTCCACATCTCCTTACCAGATAAGAAGGATAGAAGAATTGAATAAGGTAAGAATTAAAATTGATTATTCTTTTTTATTAAAATTAATATAAATAAAAATTCAAAAATATTTATTATTAATTCATTTTCTTATTTTAATATATATTTATTTTATTATTCTAGACAGCAAGTGGAAATGTTGAAGCAAAAGTCATGTGTTTCTTTAGGCGGAGGGATTTGCCATCTACATTAATCATGCTTGCAGATAAACATCAATGTAAGTAAAATTTATTTTATTATTATTTATTAAAATATTTATTGTATTGCATTTTAAGATACTGATCTTACATAACGTTTGAATAAAAAATTTTTTTCAAAACTTTTATGTTATACAAATATAAACATATTATATTAATATTTTTTATTTAATTAATATTATTCTTAAATAAATAATTAATAAAAATTAGTGCTTTTTTTTTATATTTAGATGATTAAATACTAATTTAATATATGATATATGATAAAATATATAATATAAATATGATAAAATACTAATACTTAATAATATATTATATTATATTATACTATATTATATTATTATACTATATATTAATATACTTAATATATTGAAAATAGAATAATATTAGAAGAATAATATTATATATTTTATATAAATTAATAAATATCCGGAAATTAAAAAAAATTAAAATTTATTTTCATATTAATTATAAAAATTCTTATTTTTTAAAAAATAAATTTTCTTTATTACTTAATAATTTTATAATCAATATTTTGAGAAATCATTGATGCTATTCATTAAATATATTTACTATATAATATTTAAAAATATTCTACATAAATACGAATCATTATTCAATTTAAAATTAATTTAAGATGAAAGCATAAGCATTGCTTGATTCTGGTATTCATTCATGTTAAAATATGTTAAAAAAGTAATTTTATTTTATATTATATTCCATTAAAAATCAAGGAATTCAATCATTGCCATTAATATTGCAATATTCAGAATTTGTGAATTCGTGAATTCGAATATTTTAATATATATTTTCTATCGTAAAAAAAATAATATAATTTCATGAATAGAAAATATTATTTGATTTTATGCATTATATATATATATATATATATATATTAATGCCTCTAAAATTTTCTCGATTTTTCCTTTGCAATAGCAGAGATAATGAGACGCGGGGATTTGGGGATGGGAATGTATAATAAGTAAAGTTGGGGGGTGGCAGAGAGGTGAAATGGGGGTTGTATCGATCTGCTGGGGGTGAGTTGGGGGTGGTGCGCCTCCCAACCCACCTCTCCCTCTTTCTACCTCTCACCCGAGTCTCTCATACCATCCTTCTGCCTCCCGCCATCCTGAACTAAATGAATGACTGACGCAGGGGTTGGTTGAGTATGTGTTACGTGTACTCAACACAGACTTATAAGACACTGATAAACGTATACGATAACCGGGCACATAGCATGTACGAATAACTGGCAGAGAGAGAAACAGGAACACACACGTTAGCAAGCAAACGTATATGTATCCCGACGAAAATGGTGGGTCCCACTAGCCATCTTCGTTTTAAGCATTTACTCCCTCGCTTCTCTTTTCGCCCCTTCTCTTCTTTTCTATGAACGTATTTGTGTATGTATACACGAATGTATATTTTCCTGTATTCTCTTCCTCCCTACTAGCTCTGTCTGCCGGTATTTGCACCGAATCAGATTTTCATTTCTCTCTTTTTTTTCTACTTTCTTTTTTTTTTTTTTACTTTTATTATTTCATTTTTGATTTTTTATAATTTTCAAAAAAAAAAATATTATAAATTATATAAATTATGTCCTAAAACCTATATTTTTCTATATAAAATCATATAGAAAATAATTCAAGAATATAATATATTTCTAAATATTTATATATATATATATATATATTTCTCTCTCTCTCTCTCTCTCTCTCTCTCTCTCTCTCTCTCTCTCTCTCTCTCTCTCTTTCTCTCTCCTCCCTTCCTTTCTCCCTCCCATCTTCCCCCTCTCCCTCATCCCTTCTTCTTTTGTTAGATTTTTCTTAATAATCTTTGAAAATAAAATTTTAAATTTATAATAATATAAATATATTCATTAAATTTTTTGTTATTTAGATTTGACGTTTTTCATGATATTTTTATTATTCCAATATAATCTTGCACAAAATGTGATTTTCGTAATAATTGTAATAATATAATATTATTATAGTATATATTATTTTTGAGAAATATTCTTAAAGTCTAACTATATATTTATATATACTATTATAAGTTATATGCTGGAATTTTAAATAAAGATTTTTTTATAAAAATTAATTATTTAATTAATAATAATTTATAAAAATACAGTTATAATTGTAAATAGAAACGCGATTGGAATTGGTTGACAGAATCAAAGTTATACATTTATATATCATGTATATATTAATCAATTAAGTTTAATTACTTAATAATCAGATATTCTATTAAATAAAAACTAAGAGTAATGAAATTAAAGAATTATATATCTTTAGTTTTTGAGATTTTTAGGATTACAAATTTTATAAGCATGTTAAAATTTTATAAATGAAAGAATATGAAATGAGAAATAGTAGAGTGGGTTCTGTGATACAAATTGCAGTGGCAAGTGCAGAGCAGCAAAGGTCAGAATCTCCTGCAAACACGCAGAATCAGAAACTCGAGAATCCAGATACTACTAAGGAAATGACTAATAAAGATGGGATCGGGCCCAAAGTGATGAACAAAGGGGGCGGGAAGGGGGGCTGGCTGAAGGCCCCACTGTCAGAGGCCCAAGAGCCTCATGGTGAGTGAGCAGTCAATTAAAAGGTGCTCCTTACAGATGAATTTCATTTTATTTTTTCATTATTGTTTATTTTTCTGTAAAATTATAAAAAAATATATTAATTTGAAAATTTAATGAATTTATAATTAAAAAAAAATAGCAAATAAATGATTTTCATCAAATATGTGTGAATTCTGAAACAGTAATAAAAATTAAATATTAATTAATTCATCGGTAAGTATTATATAATATGCACCTTTTAGTTGTCTTGTTAATCTCATATAGAAGCCAGTGATGATATAAGGCTAATGATATAGCGGCGGGATTTATAAAATTCTTTGTAATCTTGGTGAATATTATAAGTTTTAGCTATTTCACTGTAAGGCCAAAGAGATAACAAATTGGGTTTAATTATAACCTCTTCCTTTAAGTTATATAGGAAGAAGTTTAATCATTAAATATAAAATTTAATAAACCCATACATTATATACTAATATATAGTTATAATTATTCAATTATTTATCATTTTCTATAATTTTCGTTTTTTTTTTTTTTTTTAGAAATCATTGTAATGAGTAATTTAATTCAATATATAATAAATGCTAGATTTGTTCTCTGAAAAAATTTTTATAATTAGTATTCTAATAAATAAATCTTCTTCTAAATATTTAGAAGAAAATCCCGCCGTACAAAATGATAATTCTTTAGTAATCTGAGGCTTCTTTAAACAATTTATATTTCTTTGAAAATTAATTTCATTTCTATTATAATAAATGTATCACTTAATGTTGCTTTAATTTTCATTTTTTTGTTACCCGCTCTTGCTAATATTTTTAGTTTATTATTATAAGTTTTGATTGATTCTGCCACATTCCTGCGTTTCATTTACATTTCATTTATTTATAAAAAAGAAAAAATAATAACAATAATGAAAAACCAAAATTAAATAAATTTAAGAAATACTTTCAAACATGATAAGAAATTTAATATATTATTTAATTAATGTTAATATTGAAATTGAAGATACACAATTTTATTTTAAATTAAGTTTTTATTAGCATTATATAAATAAAAAGGGAATAAAGTTTTTTTAATATTATATCTTTATAGTCTTTCTTATTTTTTTTATCTTAATGAAATATTTTGTTATTTTAGCTTCTTATATTTAAAATATTTATTTATACAATTAAAATAATAAAACATAATTTTAATTATAATTTTTTTTACATACAGGGATGGAAGAAAATGTAGTTGGTGCTGGAGGAGTTACAGAATTAAGTTCTAAGCAACGTCATCAAATGAAGCATAGAGAACTGTTTTTATCACGTCAGGTGGAAACAATGCCCGCAACGCATATAAGAGGCAAATGCTGTGTAACTTTATTAAATGAAACGGAATCTTTACTAAGCTATTTAAATAAAGAAGATTCTTTCTTTTATTGCTTGGTATTTGATCCTGCTCAACGTACTTTGCTTGCTGATAAAGGTATTTATCAATTTATTAATTTAAAAAATTTTTAAATATATATATATATATATAATAAGTAATAATTATAATTTTTTCTATATATTCAAATTTTAATTTTTAAAATTTTTTTAATAAAATTTCAGGTGAAATTAGAGTAGGTAGTAGATATCAAGCTGATGGAATAGCATCAGTTCCACTGACATCTGCTGAAAGAGAATCAGATCCTCGTAGGTTGCAAGATTTAGAAACATTGGTCTGGACACCACGACATTCACTCACAGATCGTCAAATTGATCAATTCCTTGTTGTTAGTAGATCAGTAGGCACATTTGCAAGAGCTTTAGATTGTTCGTCTTCAGTTAAACAACCATCTTTACATATGTCTGCCGCAGCTGCATCTAGAGATATTACTCTTGTAAATATCATTTTCATTATTATTATGTGTAATTATGTAAGTTATATTTTTTTTAAAAAGAATTTTTTTTATGCTATTTTATATTTAAAGTTCCACGCAATGGATACATTACACCGACATAATTATGACGTCGCAAAAGCTATGTCATCTTTAGTACCTAGTACTGGTCCAGTATTATGCAGAGACGAAATGGAAGAATGGAGTGCATCTGAAGCAAATCTTTTTGAAGAAGCTCTTGATAAATATGGAAAAGATTTTTCCGATATACGTCAAGATTTTGTAAGTAGCAAAATTATTAAAGATTAGTTTTGGATTTTTTATTACTTTATATATATATATATATATATATATATATATATATATGTATATGTATATGTATATGTATATGTATATTTCAGTTACCATGGAAAACATTAAAAAATGTTATTGAATATTATTATATGTGGAAGACAACCGATAGATACGTACAACAAAAAAGGGTAAAAGCTGTAGAAGCTGAGAGTAAATTGAAACAGGTTTATATACCTAATTATAATAAAACAACTCCACCTACAACTGCTCCTTCTGCAGCAACAATTGTACCTCTTGGTAATAATAATAGTAACAGTAATGGCAAACCAACTAATGTTCTCAATGGTAATAGCAATGGTAATATGACAACTGATAATAGCGGAATATTAATGGTTGGAGTTAGTGGAAAACCATGTGAAAGTTGTCAAGTAATGCAAAGTCCACAGTGGTATGCTTGGGGCCCTTCACATATGCAGTGTCGTCTTTGTCAATCTTGCTGGACATATTGGAAGAAGTATGGTGGTCTAAAGGTACATTTCATTAAATATAAATATCTAAATAATGAAGATTTATTTTTATATATTAAAAATTGTTTACTTAGGTTCCATCACGTATGGATGATGTTGATTTAGAAAGAAAGAGAGGTGGCACTGGTTCCGATGAAGAAAGCAAAGGAATTGGTGGTGCTCATAGACCTCATCGTTGTAGCATTCCTTCTTGTGGTAAAGAATTCAAGCTCAAAGCACATTTAAGTCGTCATTACGCAAGTGCTCATGGCGTTGATCTACGTGGAAGTGGAGCAAGTGGAGGTGGCGGAAGTGGATCACCAAGACCTGTGATGAAAACTCGATCAGCATTTTATTTACGTACTTCAGCATTGGCGCGAGCTGCACGACGATTATGTGCAGCACAATTACGTACACGTCATGCAGCTCGAGCACCTCATCAGCCTGTAAATGCAGCACCATTACGACATCTCTGTGCTTCTCCTCAATTAACATCAAAAAGTCCTGCGGAATTACGTATTTTGGCTCGTGCTGTACGACCTCGACCTCGTCCTCGAGTAACTGATATAGCAACACGTTTAGGTGATCATCCTGCACCACGACAACCTGGAGATTGGGATTGGTTAGCTCTTACAGCGCCGGCACAACGAAAACAACCAGATCGAGTTTCTTTCCCAAGACCACCAAAAGCACCAGGTAAATAAATTATTTAATAAAAATATTATTTTTATTAATATATATATATTTAATATTTTGATTTTACTTATTATATTATAGATGGAAGTCTTCTGTATGAAAGAGTACCAAATAAATCTGAAGTAGATAGACTGACGATAACTCCACCTCAGCCACAACCTAGTATGCAGAGTCAACAAACGATATTGAAACGCACAAGACCTCCATTTGATGAAATCAACGGATCAGATGGTAAATTTTAAAATTTTAGAAATTTATTCATGTATATTATGAAATTTAGTTCCTTAGTATTGAATATGGTTTTTGTTTACTGGCTTCTACTCTGATGTGGATTGGGATGAAGGTAAAATAATTAAGTGTTTAAAAGTTTAAATTAATCAATAAATGAGACAAATAATCAAAATTGTTAAATTAAGCAGTTTAACATTTTTTCCAAAGGAATACACATCATCGGTTTAATAGTTTTATATTATTTTAAAATTTCGTGTTTGAATATTATATAAATTTAATACTTTTAATAGGTATTGCCCTAAGTGCAGGGCTCCCTGGTGGACCACCTGCCAAAAGGGCTCATCATTCTCAGCAACTTCATCCAAAACATACTTTGGAGCATGCTACGCCTGCAGTTCTTCCTCTAGCACCGCCTTTGAATGGAAGAGCTGCTCATCCTCATTCTTTACCTCATGGTCCACCATTATCTAGAAGTAATGCACGTAAACAAGTAATTTCATGGATGGATGCACCTGATGACGTTTATTTTCGTGCTTCTGATCAAACTAAGTTAGCATTATTATATGTTCTATAATATTAATATCAATATAATACTTTGACATGTTTATTAATAAAGATAAAAATTAAGAATAAAGAAACAAAATAATAGACAGAAAAATACATTATATAATATATTAAAATAATATTATTATCAATTTGCAGAAGACTTAGAAGAACTCTTTCATCAGTTGAACTTCGAAGAGCAGCTCGTAAGCCATGGCGTAGATTACCAACTCCATTACATCCTCCTCATCCACAGAGAGCAGTACGTGGTGATGACATGGTTGTCATCTTAGACTGAATCAATAATACAATCAGGTGAACTGGTAGAATAATCAGTTTGCCACTGAAAAAGGAATTATGCTGTTATTGTAATTTTAATGCCAGAATCAGCACAGTGAAGATATCCCAGCTTTATATATTGTCATTGGCAGCTCTGATGAACAAGAACTAATCGCTGTTTGGAATTTTTTAAATAATTTTCGAAACAGCAATTCGCCAAAATTGAAGGCCTCGTTTTGCCGAATTTGCATGTTGCACTGACATTGCTGATATGTACTTCACATATATGGATAAAATGCAACAACTCTGGAAGAGACATTCATCAAATCTTAAAAGAAAAAATGAAAATAAGAAATCGAGTCATTCACCATGAAACATGATTTTCTATTCGTATTAATTAGTTATTGTTGTTATTAATAATAATTATTAATAATTGAATGTACATATACATCATACCACATTCATGCATACATAACCAGAAAACACAAGTGTCCAACGAATGGTGGACATAAGTTCTACATTGGTTAAATTGGCCCATACGCGCATTAGCTCACGATGAATGTTACGGTCATGCGCGTAACAGAGACAAGTATGAGAGAAAGGGAGAGAGAGAGAGAGAGAGAGAGAAAGCGAGAGAGAGAGAAAATATAAAAATGTACGTGAGAAAGAAAGAATGTGCTCATTGTGAATATTTTTATTAAATTTTCAAGTTTGATGACTTCCGTCGCAACAATTAATAAATAAACATAAGCATAAATGGAAAAATATATTAGTCCTTTTTCCGTTTTATCCAATTTCCTTTCATAACGTATTTTGAAATGTTTGTTATTTCAATAAAATAATTTTTATAATTAAATTCTAATATTTGCCAGATAAATATATGTACTTTATTTTTATAATTTTTTTCTTAAATATAATATTGAAGGTCTATTTTTAAATTTAAATAAAATATATGAAATATATTCTTTTAAGAATTAATTGATAAAAAATATTTTATCTCATTTTTTTAATTTTTTAGATACAAAAATATGTAATAATTTGAATAATGATAATTAGTAAAAAAAATCACATTATTTATTTTGTTTTTTATATTTTTATTTATTTATAATTACGATTTTTACTTATGATATATATTTTTTAATATATATAATAAATTTTTAAATAAAAAAATGAAATTTCTTATTTAATTAGTATTATTGAATTAACCAATAAAATAATAGCATTGTTTTCAACAGTAGGAAGCGTTCTCTAGTCTTTATTTATTCTATGTTTTTTTTTCAATACTTATGGTAAGGTATTATCTTTATTATTCTGTGTATTTTGTTATACAATATAATATTAATAGGAGTAGATTAATTTTTCTTTATTAAAGAATTGATTTTAGGCTGTAAATAACTTTAACATGGTAAATATTCTTACATATCACATATGAACAGAACGAAACACTAATATGGAGAATATAGTAGGAAATGAGGTTAGTTTTGTTTTCATTACAAGAAAAAAGATGTTATTTATATATTAACTAATATATATGTATATTAAAATTTTATATAATATTTTATTATATTTAATTACATAATGACTAGTATATATATATAAATTATAAAATTAATTGTGCATATGTATTTTTCTTATTAATTTTCATTTATAAATTTTTAAAATAGACTCAACAAATGACACATCAAATACCATCTTTAATGAATCATGGAGTACCAGGAATGGATCCTCCAAAAGCATTACCAAGTTTATTAAGTTTAAAAGTAAGTCCTCCAAGTGAATTACAAAGTCAAACTTCATCAGATGATGCTGGAAGAGATACAGACAGCGATTCTGTGAAATTACCAGCAGCTTTAGAACAAGCTCTAGCTTTTAAAACAGAAAGAGCTAAAGAAGTAGGAGGAGATCCAAATGACATAGTTTCTTTAGGAAAATCACCTAATCATGAAACTCTAGGAGAAGATATATCTCATTTAGATGATGTTATACTTGAACCTGAAACAACAACAGAAAAAATTGATGTGAAAACAACTAAGACTAAAAAGAAAAAAAAGAAAAAGAGAAAGAAACATAATGTAGGAAAAGAAATAGAGAATAAAAAAGACAATGTGGAAAATGCCAAACCAAAAGAAGATTTACCAGAGATTGAATATGTTCAAGAAATTCCAAGTGTTAATGACTTGGAACCAATGTATCGTCAATTTGCTAGAATATTTGAAGCATTTAAATTAACTGAACCTGAGCCAAAATCTGCAGAAACAGAAAAAGGAGAACCAATAGGACAATATCCACCTGTGACAACATTACAAGCAACAGGAACTGTACCTAGTAAAGTACCACCATTAGATGATTTTGATGATGAGGCAAATCAGCAACAACAACAGCAAGGAAATGGAGAAAATGGCGCTCCACGTCTTTCTAAAAGAAAACTAAAAAGATTAACGCGCTTAAGTGTTGCAGAATTAAAACAACTTGTTGGGCGTCCAGATGTTGTAGAAATGCATGATGTTACTGCTAGAGATCCAAAACTTCTTGTACAATTAAAAGCTCACCGTAATACAGTACCTGTACCAAGACACTGGTGTTTCAAAAGAAAATATTTACAAGGAAAACGAGGTATAGAGAAGCCTCCTTTTGATTTACCAGATTTCATAAAACGAACTGGTATTACAGAAATGAGAGCAAGTCTTCAAGAACGAGATGATACACGCACATTGAAAGCTAAAATGCGAGAAAGAGCAAGGCCTAAGCTTGGCAAAATAGATATTGACTATCAAAAGTTACATGATGCATTCTTCAAATGGCAAACAAAACCTCGTATGACTATTCACGGTGATTTATACTATGAGGGTAAAGAATTCGAAACGCGGTTAAAAGAGAAGAAACCTGGAGAATTATCTGATGAACTACGTACTGCTCTTGGTATGCCAGTAGGACCTAATTGTCATAAGGTACCTCCTCCGTGGTTAATTGCTATGCAACGATATGGTCCACCACCAAGTTATCCCAATTTAAAAATACCTGGTTTAAATGCACCAATTCCAGAAGGATGTGCATTTGGCTATCATGCTGGTGGTTGGGGAAAACCTCCTGTAGATGAAACAGGAAGACCTTTGTATGGAGATGTATTTGGTATATCACGTACTCCAGGAGGAGATAATATGGATGAAGAAATTGATAGAGGTATGTGGGGTGAACCTGAATCAGAATCTTCTGGAGATGAAGATGAAGATGAAGATGCAGAAGAAGGTGGAGAAGGTGAAGGAGAAGGAAAGGATGGAGATGGAGATGCAAGTGGTTTGGTTACACCTGGTGCAGAAGGTTTAATAACACCTAGTGGTATAACATCAATTCCTGCAGGATTAGAAACTCCAGAAACAATAGAATTAAGAAAAAAGAAAATTGAAAGTGAAATGGAAGGAGGTGATACTCCTGCTTTATATACAGTTTTGCAAGAAAGAAGAACAGAAGGTCTTGGAGCAAGCATGATGGGTAGTACACATGTTTATGATATGACTGGTGCAGCAGGTGGTCAAGCACCACCATCTGTAATTGCTGCACGACGTGGAGTAAGTGGAACAACATCAGATGGAAGAACAGAAAAAGATGGAGCTGTTGAATTAGCATTAGATCCAAGTGAATTAGATTTAGATTCAGAAGCAATGGCATCACGATATGAAGAAACAATGAGATCGCGACAAGCTCACTTAAGAAGAGAAGATCTATCAGATATGCTTCAGGATCATGTGCAACGACAAAAAGTAAGCATATTTTTGAATATTTATTTAAAAACTAATTAATAAATATGTATTAAATTTATTTTGATTATTTTTACAGAGTAAACGCAAACGACAACAAAGTCAAGATTCAAAAGCCTCTAAGAAATACAAAGAATTTAAATTCTAGATTTAATTAAATAAAAAACAAATTATTTAAAGAATATATAAATTATATTATGATATTAATATTATATATCTCATCCAGAAATTCTTAAATATTAGATTATTGTTATTAAAACATTATAAGATTTGATATTAGTATTAGTAAAGTATCAAATTTTATATTTTATTTTTTAGAAAAAATAATTATAGATTCAAATTCTTAAATAAAATATAGAAATACGTTAGTTTTTTTCTGAAAAGTAAACAAGAATGTAACACTTTTTTATTAAATCAAATAAACAACTATATTTACTTGATCACTTTATTATAAATAAATCATGGATTTTATTTACATAGTTTATATTTTTTATACAATATGTTTTTTTTTTAAATTAATATAAAATTTAAATTTATTTGGAGAAAGCATTACTAAAGGATATGAAAGATAATGTAATAATAATATAAGACATGGAAGGGAAATCGCAATTGTAAATCTACTTATAGCACTACCAATATCTAGCCAACTTCCTTGAGGAGTAACATAAAACATAAGTGGTAATGATAAACAATCTCCCAGTAAAAGTACTCCAAAAAAGATGCTTGAAGATTCTCCAAATATATGACTTATACATCCAATTAGAATTAAAGGTATGCATATTTTTAAAAGTATTAATAAAAACATTGTAAATGGAGAAAAAATTGTCACAAAATGACGAGTCCAAGAAGGATTAAATGAACTGATACTTGCCATATTTCCAGTTCCAAAGAAACATAGCAATGTGTATAACATCTATGATAAATTGTTCAGGATATTATTGATTTAAGAGTTCAATTTGAATTTGAATATCATATTAATATAGGATACAAAGATTGCTGCTTTAAGCAATTCTTCCATTGTCAAAGCATTTTTAGTATTTTGATGATATTGAATAGAAGAATTAGATTGTAACCAACAAGATAAATGTAATGCAAGAATTATAAAAAAACAAGGTTCATAAGATGCAGATAATAAAACAAATGGACAAAAAAATCCCAACATAATTCCTTGCATTCTTTCTTTTGATTGCATAGGATAAATGCAAATATATAATGGTGTTGTTAATAAAATTGTCCATGATATCCAATTTCGACCATCTATAAATTCCAAATATATTAATCCTGTAATTGTTAATCGAAAAATTTCGATTACTTTTCTATATTTCGACTGTATCTTTAATATAATTATTATGGTTACGATACACATACTAAGAATTCTGAAAAAAAAATATATTTTAATTACATTTAATTAAAAAAAAATTTGATTTAATATTACAATTTTAAACTTACACGATATAAATCCGAGGATATGGTTCTACGACAGGTAGCAATGGGAAAACAGCTAAAGATAAAGCTGTCCAGAAAAATAAATTTTGAGTATTTTTTAATATTATCTTTTGACTTAAAATAATGCATAACATTCCTATACTAAGAACAGACCTATATGTTAAGCCAATGAACATTATTATCAATAAAAAAATTATTTCTGCAATTAATGTCCAATAATATTTATTATTACAAATTTTTAATTTTATTGTATATGTGATTGCATTTCGAATAACTAACCAGAGAGAAACTATAGCTAAAAATGTATAATAGAATAATCTCCAATTATTACAATCTGAAAATATTTTACTTAAAATAAAAACTAATAATTTTTTTTTTATAAGCAATTAAATTATATGTTATATATAACATACCTTTGTACATAATAAATATTGTAATTATTAAAATTAAAAATACAATATTTGTGATTAATAAAATAAATGAATGTATAACAGGTCGATTAACTCCAGTTATTTTAAAAAATAATGATATTATCCATCCTAGCCACATTATAGATAAATATAATAAAAATCGTGTTCTTTGATATTGTCGAAAATATAATAAAGACTTTTTAGCTAGCTTAATTGAGTTAATAATTTCCTTTAGTCTTTCATTTAAATCTGCTGTTTCAAGATCTTTATCTAAAGTAACAATTTTATTATCTAATTCTACTTCTCTCCAATCTGCATGTTCATTATCTTCACAATTCATTTTATGATTTGCTTTTACTTGGTATGTTAACTGTTTCAAATTATTTAGCAGTGCATAATTTATGTATTTAAGATCAGTAACATTTAAATATTGCCAAGGTAATACACCCTGGAAAATTATTTATTATATTCTTGTAAATATTTAAAAAAATAAAATATAATAAAATTGATGTTATTCTTACACATACATACTTCATTGTTAATTGGAATCGGAGCACCAATTAAAGTAGAAATTAAAGGTGTAATATCAATTTGTTCTACATTTTGACGAAAATTAAATGTATTAATTCCTGCACCCCAAACAATTAATGGTGTCTCTGTTTCATCTGCAGAACCACTTCCATGTGATCCCCAATCAGTCATTCCATGATCAGATGTAAAAATATATGCAGTACTATTATCTCCAAAAAAATTTTCTGTTAATTGTACTATTTCCTTTATTTTCCGATCAACATAATTCATATTAGCAATATATTCTCTACATTCAAATATAATTTAGAGCTAATGAAATTACAATTTTATTAAATATATCATTCATGTTATTAAAACTATAAAATAGCTTATTTTCAGTACTTTGAATAAGGTTTTACTGCATGTCCTGTAGTATCACAACCAAGAAGATGAAGAAACAAAATAATACGTTCAGCATTTTTAATTTTGTGAGCATCTTCTCTTAACCATTCAATATATTTATCAAATACCCAGGAGTCTAAACGCCAAATTTTACCATGTATAATATCAAAATTTTGCCATTCAGAGGGATAACTATCACCATATATATTTCCTTTTATACCTATTGTTAGGAATATTACTTTCTTTTATACTTTTTTTTAATATAATAAGTAAATTTATTTTATATAAAATTTTATTTCTATTTATATATATTTATGATACCTTTTGTAAATATAGGTATAATGTCAGGACTACCCCATGCCCATGAAAGATAGCTTTGATTAAAAATAGAATCAAAATCAACAGGATTTTCTTTCCATCCTTTAAATATAGCACTGGGATCTTCATATAATCCTGCACAAATTGCAACAATACCTGGTCTAGATTCTGTTGGTACTCGTGTATGAGATATACCCCAAACACCTTTATTTGTCATCACATGTCTAAATCAAAATTTTATTTATACATTTTTTATAAAAAAAATATTATTTATATATTGTTATTACATATTTTAATTTAAATATACTAAAATTTTTAATTAAAATAAATTTAATTAACTAAAATAAATTTTTATATAAAAAATAAATTAATACTTACTTCAGAAATTTTGGTGGTGCTTCAATGAATGTTCTAAATCTTAAACCATCTGCTATAAATAAAACTAATCTTTTTGCTGGTGCATTTTTTAAAATTGATACATTTGGTAATTCTTGAATAATGGGAGAATGAAAATTAACATCGAGTACACCCCACAAAAATATCAAATGCATTGTCAAACCCCATATTATAAATAAATAATTGTTGTTTATTATATTAAACTTTTTATTATACATTTTTTTTTTAGTCAATTTTTGGAATTTCAATAATAATATAATACAAATTTTTTAAATACGCACTTTTTTGAGTAAACATTTAACCTATAAAATTAATATTTTAACTATATTATATTTAAATATATTACTTAATATTAATTTTATTATACTCATTGTATTATGAAAAATATTATATAACGTATTTTTTAAATTTATTGTGAAATTTTCATTCATATTCGAACAAATTTTACAGATTAAAATTTGAAATTTTGGAAATTATGCATTAGCTATTAATAATTTTAATAAATTAATTATTTAGAACATATATATAATTACTAAAATATAATTATATATATTTAAATAATCAAAAATATTTTTTTAATTATGTTAATTTAACAAAAAAATTATTATACAATCGATTTTAACAGAAAAGATATATATATATATATATATATATACACATAACATATATACATATATATATATATATATATATCTCCAGATACAAAAAATAATATAATATAATATATTATTAATATAAATATTTATAAATTATTCATAAAATTAGAAATATATTTATCAATCTTTTTAATTTATAAATAATATAAAAATGTGACTCACACATGCATATCAAATAACATATCATATCATATCACTATGGCTGTCTTGTATACTCTGAAATAATTTCAGAGGTGAGGTAATGATCGTGAATACAATGCGAAATTCATCAAATTTTATTGTGACATTGTTTTGTTATTACATTTTATATAATATTTCAATATGTATATAATATATAATATTAATAATAAATATATTTATTTGAAAGTCATATATATATATATATATATATTAATACATTTTAAGTTTTTTTTTAACATTTATTTATATATATAATTTTTAGGTTTTAATTAAATACAACGTGTGATTATCTAATTCTAATTATATAAATAAAAAAAATGGTAGTGGGTGTTTTTCCAGCTCTCAAATTGGGAGTCTTATTTGTTAAACAAATTAGTAAACCTTTAGCAAAGTTCCTTGTTAATCAAGCTAAAAATCATCCTGTATTTAGGACATATTTTATCATACCACCTGCTCAATGTGAGTATTGAATTAAAATATTTAAAGTTTGAGTTAAAAAAAATTTAATTGTAATATAATCATTACTGTCATTATTAATATAATTATATGGACACTTATCATGCACATATATTTACATATTTCATATTTTTATAATTTAATTCCAGTTTATCATTGGGCAGAAGTAAAAGCAAAAATGTATTTAATGAATCTTGGTAAACCAACAAAAGTTGCAAAGTTGAATGAAACTATGGCTATTGAATTAGGAGCCAATTTAATGGGTGAGGTTATTATTTTTAGTGTTGCTGGTGCTTGTTTAATATTAGAATATAATCGTCAAGTAACAAAAGAATCAAAAAAAGAAGAAGCACGTCTTCAACAAATACAAACATTTACAAATGATATTAAAAATTTAAATCAAATTACATCTCAACAAGAAAGTGAAATAGAATATTTGCAAGAAGTAATTAAACAATTAGCAAAACATACAAAATATGAATTGATTATAAAATCAAGAACAAAAGAATCAAATAAAGAAATGCAACAATTTAATGTTGATAGAAATCAAAATACAAATATAAATCCAAACAATAAAAAATCATCAATAATTGAACGTGCTATATTATATTATGAAAATAATGTAAAAACAGACAATCTCAGTTAACTGAAATTTTATTTTAAATTTTATTAATGATTTTGATAATGTACTTATAATATTAATGATACCAAAAAGAACAAATACATCTTTATAATCTCATAGTGTATATAAAAAATACTTTCCACAATATGTACATGAATTTATGTAGAATTAAAATCATATATAACACTTTGTACATTAATATTTTGTACATTATTATTCAAAATATTTAATATTTTGTATTTATACTTATACTGTAGTTTTATATTTTAATTTTTTCATTAATAATTTTCAAAAACAATAGGAAAAGAAATATTTTACTTTTATAAAAGATTTTTAAATCATACTATTTTAGATAGTAAAACACTATGTCTATTTATATTTAATTAAATTGTATTATATGTTATATGAAAAATATGTTAATAATAATGGTAAAAAAAGAAATATATCTGTGTATATACATTCACTAATTATTCATAAAAAATTTATTTAATAATTTAGGTTTATTCCTTCTTTCAACATTTTCTGTAATGTATGAATTCTTGCTTCCAAATTTTCAAACTCGACTTCTATAATAAAAAATATATATTTTGATATCTATTATAATATATATATATTAAACATAATGTAATATATTTAATTATATATTTTAATACTAACTTGAATTTTTTGTTTTATTATGTATTTTCACATTTCGACAAGGAGATCGTTGAATTTTAATTGAATCTAATGAACTACCTATTATTATTAAGATATATGTATATAATCATTTTAAGAAAAATAAATAATAAAGAAAATATACAAATAAAATTCTAATATTAGTAATAAGATTTTAATTTTAATATACACCTGATGATAAACTAGAAGTTGTTTTATTACGACTTGAGATTGAAGACGATCGACTTCTACTTCTAAGTGTAGAAGATGTACGATTACGGCGTTTTAATCCTGAACAACCATCTTCAGATTTTTTATTAGCAGATGTACTAAGTTGTTGTACTTTCAATAACAAAGCTGTATTTTCAGTTTTAAGTTTTTGAATTTGCATACAGAAAGATGCACGTTCTTTAATAATGTTTTTTTCTAATGATTTAATTGATGCTAGTAAATGTTTTAAACTTCTTCCTGAATAATAAAATATACTTAAAAAATTAATCTATAAAATGTAAAAATATTTATTTTTACCTCCATTTGTAAGTTTAAGATTTTCTTGTACAAGTTTTTGATTTGCAATTGTAAGTTGTTCAATGCGTTTTTGGAGATCTCTATTTATTCCTGTAGATTGTAATCTTTCAAGTTCAATTTGTAGTTTTCTAATGGTGGCTTGTAATATTATTGGATTGGGTAAACCACAATATTCCAGAGGTAATGGATAATGGATTCTTAATAAAATTGGCAAATATTTGATTTATTTTAAAAAAATTTAAGGATTTTTTAAAATACACTTACCTATCAAATTCTACTGTGTATGTTAATATAAGATATCGACGATTATTTGATGTATTACCTAAATTTGAACATGAACTACGTTCAAATTTGCGTGCGCGTAATAGTTCTAAGTCTTCAAATGTAAGAAGATCCAAAGTAATAGATTCGCTTGTCTGTAATTAAATTCTTTTGATTTTATTTGATTAAAAAATTTAAATTCAAATTTTACTTTTAACAATCCAGATTGCAGCATAGCTACAAATACATCAAAATGCTTATAATTTCCTGTTTTGTGCGTCAAATTTTCAATATCTTAAAAATAAGAAATGTATAATTAATTATAAAAAGCAAATGATATTTATACGAGATAAAAGTTCTAGCATACAAACAGAATTTAGAAATTCTTAGAATAACCTTAAAATAATGCGTTAATTATTAAAGATGAAAAAATAGAAGACAAACATGCAGCATCGTAGAAAGACCGCCAATTCTCAGCAGTATATTTGTCGCTAATAGTAAGCTCCAAGTTACGCTGACATCCCTTAAAAGTAGTAACTTTAATTTTTACGATGTATTCTTTGCCATTTTTAAAAGTATAAGTCGTCACCAAAGACGGACCAACTTCGTTCATACTTAGTGATAGACATTAACGTAATAACGAATATTTGACACAAAAAGTTTTCGAATAATCTGACAAAAATAATTTTTTTAAATATAGTAAAAAGTTTAATCAATGCATTTGTGTACTTAAATCTCACACTGATTACTTGAGTAATGTAAGTTCAATATTAAATACGTAATCGTCGCGAAGTAGCAGCGCGGTTGAAGATATATTGATGCGTAGCTGTCAGTGCTATGATATGGTTTTGAATCAAGGAATGAATTAATTTATACGAAGATAAAATAGTTAAATCTTAAATATGTGGTCTTTCTTTTCAAGAGATCCCGCCAAAGATTTTTCATATGAAATCGGTGAACCTATTTCTGGTTTAGACGATAGAAGCATCTGGACGTTACATAGAGCTAAAAAAAAGGTATCATAACCTGGCGCTGTAAAATCTTAAAAAATATTTTCTATTTTTAGGTATTGATCCAAATTTTATTCTCTGTTTAAAAGTTTTATTTTTATTACCTGAAAAATCTTTTTATAGGGATCTGCAGGAGGTGAAGATGTTTCAGTATTTGTGTTTGAATGCAAAAGTGGTAATGAACATCTTTTAAATATAGCTCGATCAGCAGTAAAAAGATTAAAGACACTTAGACATCCAAGCATACTTGCATATTTGGACAGTTTTGAGGTATAGTAATGATGTATAGTAAGACTCCCTCATCTGCAAGGATAATACATTTCAAGATTCTCAGCAGATGAAACTGAAAATAATAGAATTAAATAGAGAAGATTATGTACATATTATATATATTTATGATAATAACAAATAACATATAATTTAAGTAATATAATTTAATTAAATTAATAAAATGATAAAACTATAATACTGAATGCTATCTGATAATAATGATATAATGTATATAATAAAATGAAATGAATTATATTATGCAATCAATGTGTATTTACATAATATTTAATTTTTATAATTATATAATATAATTTACTGCGGATATGGGTGTCTTACAATATTACAAAAAATGTATCAATAATATGAATACTAATATTTTTTATAATTACAGACTAATAAAGTAATTTATTTAGCAACTGAACGTGTAGAATCTTTATATAGTCGACTGACAAGAAAATCTGATAGTGATGATGAATTTAAAAAGGAATTATATTTTTCTTGGGGAATATTCCAGATTACCGTATGTATAAAAATTATATATAATAATATATTATTTTATGATACATCATTGCATATATATTTTAATAGAGAGCATTAAATTTTTTAAATAATGATGCTAATTTACGTCATAATAACGTTAATTTATGGACTGTATTTGTTAATGAAGAAAGTGGGGAATGGAAACTTGGTGGAGTTGAATATATGACAGCAGTAGATATTGTTTATAATATATTACCATCAACATTTCAAGCTTATTATCCTCCTGATGTTAAGGAAAATGTAAAACCAGTTACAAAATGGTAAAAAAGATTTATAGTAGGAATAAAAAATTTTCATGTGTCTATAATTATATTATTATTAATTTTACATTATTCTTATTGGAAATATAAAAAAATTATACTTTAATAAGAATACTTTAGTAAGAAAATAATTTAATCATTTTTGTTCATAGCTACTACTCATTTAGTGTATAAAACATTGACAATGTAATTTTCTTATTTGGTAAATAATAGAAAATAATTATCTTATTTTTAAAGTTACACTACAATACTAGCTTTTCTATATGTAAACATTTAGGTTTATTGTTTACGCTATGAAATTGATGAATAAATAAAAAAACAGCTCAGTTGACATGTGGGGACTTGGATGCCTAATCTGGGAGACATATAATGGTCCACTAAATTCAAATTTGCAACTTAAAGTTATTGATAAAGTATGTTTTTTATTTTTATAAGATGTATATTTATTTTTAAATTGAAATATCATATCTTTCTGTTTTTTATCTAGATTCCAAAACAATTACAAGTGATATATCGAGAATTGACTAGTAACAATGCAGAAGGAAGACCAAATCCTGCTGATGTGATAGCACGTTGTCGTAGTAATGGAGGATTTTTTAAAAATGAACTTGTAGATGCACTTTTATTCTTAGAAGAAATTCAAATGAAAGAAAGAGGAGAAAAAGGTCGATTTTTCTCACAACTTGCTGGTCAATTAGAATCATTTCCAGATGGCGTTGGTAGATATAAAATTTTACCACAATTATTGGCTGCTTTTGAATTTGGTGATGCTGGAAGTGCAGTATTACCTCCTTTATTACAACTCGGTTGCCAATTGCCTGATGCTGAATATCAACGAAGAGTTGTACCATGTGTTGTAAAATTATTTACTTCAAATGATAGAGCAACTAGATTACGATTATTACAACAGTTAGATCGATTTGTCGATCATTTACAACCAGCAACAGTTAATGAAGCCATCTTTCCGCAGGTAATTAATTACAAATATTAATTTCTTTTATTATACAAAAATACAAAAAGCTCAAAATATTTTTTACATTAATAGGTAGCCAAAGGTTTTTTAGATACAAATGCTGCAATTAGAGAACAAACAATAAAGTCTGTTGTACATTTAGCACCAAAATTAGATTATAATAATCTTAATGTGGAAACATTGAGGTATTTTGCAAAACTTCAATCAAAAGATGAACATGGCGGCATACGTACTAATACTACAGTTTGTTTAGGAAAAATTGCTCAGCACCTTCATCCTCAGATTAGACAAAAAGTAATTTTAATTCAAATATAAGATTTATAAAATGATATATAATAATAAAAAACATTATTGTAGGTATTAATTGGAGCATTTATTCGAGGTACACGAGATCCATTTCCACCAGCTAGAGCAGCAAGTATTTTAGCATTAGCTGCTACACAACAATATTTTTTATTACAAGAAGTTGCAAACCGTATTTTACCAGCACTATGTCCACTTACTACAGATGTAGATAAAGGAGTTAGAGATAATGCATTTCGAACTATCCGTGGATTTTTATCCAAGCTTGAAAGAGTATCAGAAGATCCTGGATTACGTGAATCTATGGGTATTAAAACAATTCAAAAAGTTTATCTATAAAAGAACAATTGAAATAATTGATATAAATATATAACATACAATATTTTCAGAGGCAGATGTAAATACAGCTACACCAAGTCTTAGTAATGCAGCTGCTACATGGGCTGGTTGGGCTGTAACAGCTGTTACTGCTAAATTTTATCGCAGTCAATCAGATACACCTAAATCATCAAATGCTCATAATACATCTAGAATTTTATTAAACAAACCTGCCTCTTTAGGTATCTAACTTATATATATTTTTTCTATTCTATCACTATGAAGCATTTTTTATAAAAATAAATAATAAAATTACAGAACAAGCTAGTAGTTCACAAAGTAGTGCTAGTACAACTGCCACAACAAGCAGCGCTACAAGTATGACATCATTGGATCATGATCATGAACATGATTTACAAAATGCTACAAATACAAATTCAGATTGTGATTGGGATTGGGATGCTGATAATTGGGGTGATATGGAACAACAACCTTCTACTGTATTAGAACATGGATCAAGTAATATTTCTCCATCTTCTCATTCTCCTAAACCGAATGATCAATGGACTAGTCTGGAAGAAAAACCGGTTTGTATTATTTGAAATTTTATATGGACATTATTTTAAATACATATTAGTATATAATTTTTATAAAATGATTATTTGTAATATGAAACTGGAGAAAAACTTAAATATCATTTTTAGGAGGAAGAAGCAGCACAGAATGTTGAAGATAAAAATGAATCTTCTGACATAGGCTGGGAGGATTCTGAATTTCAGCCTCTAGAAGATTTTCAACCATTAGAACACACACAAACAGGTATTTATTTTTTTATAATTATCAAATTAAAATAAAAATATTTTTGTAATAATTTTAAATTAATTTTTTTTAATCTAAGAAAACATTGAAAATACCAATACAATTAGTATTAAATTAAAAGAAGCCAGAAGAAAACGTGAAGAGGGAAAATTAGCAAGACAAAAACAAATGGAAGCAAAAAGGGCGATAAAATTACGAAACAATGTTGCTGCTAAGAAACTCTAATTTAAATATTACATAATTTAACAATTGCATTCATGTAATTAATAAAAAAAAAAGAATTAAAATATGATGAATGCTAAATAAGTATTTTTTTTATCAATATCTAGTTGATTTGTTAAAAATCGATTTTTAATTGTTTTTCTAATATTGTTTATTGCATTATTATATATTCTTATAAAATACAAAATATTATATAACATTCAACAAAATATACTCACATATCATTACTTTTTAAACCTACATTTAATTTATTAATTCATGTTAAGATAATCTATTGATTAAAAAATTAAAAAGAAAATAATTGTCTGCTTCTTCTTTCCTTTTTTTTTTTTTATTTGAAACAAGATAATAAAAATCACTGTTTGAATCTAAAATGTGCATATGTGCAAATGTACGTACATTTAAGATATAACTTACAATTTTTTTTTATGAGAAGTTTTAAATACTCTTTTTTTTTTTATTGTCATAAATGCAATATTTTTGCAGTGTTTTCAATAGAAAATCTCATATTCAGATAATTAGCATTATTAGGCTCACGTTTAAAACCCAAACTTTCATAGAATGGTATAAGATGATCTTTACAATCCAATGATAATTTATAACATTGTAAATAATTTGATAACTGCAGTATGATTTTAACTACCAGTTTTCCTAAATGTTTACCACGGTATTTATTATTTACTACCACATCTTCTAAACGTCCTCTCTGTAACAAATTTTTTATTTTTATTGTATAAAATTTATTTTATGAAAAATAAAAAAATCTTTAAAAAAGAAAAACATACCAGTGCACAATTATGAATGAATTTTTGCTCTATAACTAATGTTGCACTTGCTACTATTTTTCCAATGGTTACATCTTCTATCACAATAGTATAATAGCTACCAGTATCTTTCATCATATGAAAACGGTCTATGCATTTGTAAAAAACCAAATGCATTTATTATAATTCATATTTGTCTTTAAACACAATTTAATTTAAAAAAAAACTTACTTAAAAATTGTTCTCTACTGATATTTCCAACTTCAGTCAATTGAGTCAAAAGTTGAAGAAAATCTTTTAAATAAATATCATAAAATTAATAAATAAGCTATATTATTATTAATAATAGTTCTTCTAATCACTATTTTACCTCTATCATAATCTTTAGATTTTAAAGGTCTAATTAATAAACCTTCAATGTGTGATAAAGATAAATGTTCCAATATACTCGAATTAAATAATTCAATTTCTTTATCCTCAAAACAATTTTCCTAATAATATCCGATAAACAAAAAAATAATTGATTATTAACATAAAAGATTAATGTAATAACAAAAATTTTAAATAATATAATAATATAATAATAACATATTTTATGTTTTTGTCAAATCAATATTATTTTTAACTTTAATATATATCACATATGAAATTAAAAATATTTTTTTAATCTAAACGGTTAAGTTTAAAAATAACAAGTATTTACAACCTCTGTACAACTCATGGTAAGAAATGCACAATTTCACATTTATTAATAATATGTAATCGTATTTGATAAATTTTTTTATCTTCTGCACTCGTTTAGATTATAGATATAAAAATACGAAACCGTTATAAATTTTTTAATTAATCTTATTGTAATATAAAGTGTATTTCTATGTAACTACTTTTAAATACATTTTTATGTTTTATAAATGTTTAGAGATTAAAGATTATCTTAATAAGTTTCCATCAATACTTAATTTCTATTTATGATTATATATTATGATATGATAAAATAGTCTCATAAAAATAAATCATAATACTAATAAAAATTATTTTATTCTTAAATTAAAATTGAATTAAAATTATGCTTAAAATTATTAGAAATATTTTCAATTATTTAATATTCATATTTTCATAATTATTTAATCTTTAATCATTTAATATTCATATAATTTAGACTAAATTTTAGAAATGGGAAACTAAAATTTTTAGACTTTTATTATATGATTCCATAAATTTTAACGTGCAAAATTAAAAAATAATGGTCTTAATTTTATTATGACAATAATCAAAATTTAATAGTTTATTCATATTCAAAATTTCATATTTTTAGAAATTTTTATGAAATACATTATATTATATTGAATTTTTATTCAATCTTGAAGAATAAAAGCATTAAATTCAAATTATCTATTTGAATATATATTGTATAATTTTAAATTATAATATAATATTATATATATATATATATATATATATGTATATATCATAAACAGTGTACAAAATTGTTGTCATGACATTATTTTCTTTTTTATATCCAGTCCGCATTGTTATTGATTTTAAATTGAATAAGACGTTAATACATGATCAAATTTGAATTGAATCTAGATTATTATTATACAATTAAAATTTTTATTCGAAAAACAGTGCTTTTATCATGTAAATATATTAAATAAAAATTGATTCAATTAAAAAATTTGCAAATATATGAAAAAATTTTCAAATTACTAATTTCAACCATTAATTCAAGATATCACTTTCAAGTTTTGTAAAAACACATAAAAAAAAGTCAAAAATTTTAGTATTTTTTTCTAAAGTTTAATCAAAATTTCATATTGAAATTTGTATATATATATATATCTTTATTATCTTTATTGTCCAATTAAATTTTTTTTAAAAATATTAATAAAGTTTTATTAAATAAAATATTTTTTTAATACTAACTTTTTTTAATAATAATAATCATTTTTTTTTTTAATTTTGTCCAATTCTTA
The DNA here is from genome assembly GCF_014066325.1 of Apis laboriosa. Lineage (NCBI taxonomy): Eukaryota > Metazoa > Arthropoda > Insecta > Hymenoptera > Apidae > Apis > Apis laboriosa. Next base: position 5,407,840 of record NW_025222928.1, on the reverse strand, counting down.
ACCAATAAGATATCAAACTTTAGATTTCGATATTTTTCGATATATTTCAGTAAGTTATTCATTATATAATATCATTCAATGGTGAATACCTGTAACCTAATTTTTCTGACTTAATTCGTGAAAATTATCTTAATAAAAATTGATAAAAGGTATTAAATATTTCATATCATTTTGTTAATATTTCAATAATTATCAATTATTAATAATTAATTATTAAATATATACTGAAAGAAAGTCATACAATTTTTACAATTTATTAATAAGATTTATATTTATTTTCAATATATTATTTGTCATATAATTGTAAAATAAATATGATAAATACAATTTATGTCGCATAGTTTTTCAAGATTTCTAAAGATTAAAAAAAATTTTTTTTTTTATGTCAAATATAAAATAGAATGATTGATTTTGCAAATTAAGTTTTTCATAAAATTATTTAATGATATATTATTACAATAAAAGTTGATATTAAATTTTTAATTATTTTCAGTCATGTCTGGAAGACCAATGAAATTTCCATATACAATTGCTGCAAAAATAACTCGTTTTCCATTTCATCATTACTTTGTTAAAAGTGAGACAGGTTGGGTATTCCGATATTGGGCAATTAGTATACTTATTTGTGCACCTCTATGGTATAAATTCCAACAATTGAGTAAGTACGATATTTTCAAATTATTTAAAATTATTTTAATGCTTATATATATAATAAGTAATCTTTCTTTTTTTTTTTTTTTTTTTAGGTTATAATCCAGAAAATGTTAAAAAATGGGACGAGATCCATAAACATCAATTTTCTGGAGAGATGCGTCATTAAATTATATTTGAAAATATTGTAGTAATATGAAATGAAATGAAAATATATAATACTAAATTTTAAATTAGTTAATGAAAACTCTATTTCTAATTTTTAATTTTTTTCTTGCATAGTATATTATAAACAAATTTCAATTGTAAATCTATTTTAAAAGTTTATTACCAAATTAATCGTATAAAACATACATGATTACAAAGAACTGTTTCTACTACTGTACAATATAGAGATTAATGATATTTTGTACCGTAGATTTTGTGTAGGGCCAGCCTAAAATTTCTAATTTTCTTAACATAGGCTGATTCTTTCAAAAGAAAAAAATATGTATATAAATAAGTACTAATAATATTTTTATGATTCGACAAAAGTTAAAAACAGAAATAATTAATAAAATCCTTAAATCTCAATAATTTGCAGAAATAACATATTTGAAAATCCTAATAAAATCTATTTTATGTAGAAACAAATAAAAATTTGCATCAATACATAATTATTTTAGTACGAACTTTTTGAATTCATAATAAAAAAAAAGCTATTTTTATTACATATGTAAATCATCAATTATATTATGTGATAGCACTTCGGTATATAGATAAATCGTAAAAGACGGATAATATATAACATTTTATGAATTTTGTATCTAAGATTTCAAAGTTTAGAATTGTATTTAGGTAACCCTCAAAATTTATATTACTTAAATGTAAGAACAATACTAAAATAATGTTAAAATAATAAATAATTATTAATACATTGTAAAAAAATTTGTTCATTAACAAAAAATTTGTTTATAATAATACTAACTCAAAAGACTATTCTTGTACTGGCTCAAGCATATGAAAAGAATTCATTGCTTATGCGCATGTTTATTTGTTTATAAAATGTTCTACGTTAAACAGTAATTTCTACAAAACGATATGCAAGAGCAATTGTACCATGCGTAAAATTCTACAAATAATACTGTATATGCCTTTTATTATAGCAAGCCTAAGAAAAAAAATTAATCAGTATATTATTTGATAATTAACGTAGAAGAATTATTTTAAGAAGAAATATTTTAAACATTTTTAAGCTTGCATTTTATAATCTGTCTCAATAGATAAATTTTATAAATTCTATGCAGCAATTTTTAATTTTGAATAATCCAAGTCTTTTTTTTTAGTAATATATACTTTACAGAACTTTTTTAGTTGAATTATGAATTTGTACACAATTCGACATTGATGTGTACAAATTTAATTTTAAGATACATTTAATTTACGTATCAGGAATAAAAATTGATATTCAATAAATATAACGAATCGAGAAAGCATTTTATCTCTATCTTGGTTTTTGAATATCTTCTGCATCTTCATCTTCGCTAATTGCAAGACCATTTTCTTCGAGTTTTGATTTCTTTGCATCTGGAGGTCGCAGTAATTCTTCACCATGTGTCAATCTTAGTTCTTTGCATCGTTTTTCATAATATTTTAATAATCTCATACCTGCTCTGTACACGTAACTATTTTTAAAAAGATATAATAACTTTCAAAATTTGTAATATTTTAAATGTTCGGAAGCCAAAGATTTTGATTTTAAATGATTATTGTTCTATTTATTATTGCAATAATTTTATTTATTTTTCTTAATTTCAAAATATGTATTTAAATTACTGCAAAATATTATTGCATAAATATTCGTAAAATATTTTAAATATATATTAATTATAAATGCATATTATTTATTTTTTATTTTTATCTTATTTATTATTTATTTAATAAAAGTAAATATTAAAAGTTAATAAACAAATATGAAACAAATATTTTATTATGATTAGTAAATAAAATTATTAAATATTTAAACACTTGCAATATGAAAATATAGCACATTAATCAATATTATTAATTAATCTCGCAATCTCTGGCATCCGAACTTATGAATAAATATATTCATAATAGTTATACTCACTTGTAAACGGAACTGTGTTCTTCGTTATAAGCTTGACAATTTTCAAATACTAAGTGACAATCACTAAAGAAATGTTCTAATGTTTCATATTCATTATTGTTAAGTTTATATTTAATTGTACCAAAATCCATAGGATTGGAAATAATATCATGATAATCTGGAACTTCGTCTTTTGTAACAGGTGATAAGAAAGGCCATGAATCTCTATGTTGTTTAATATCAGAAAGTAATTCTTGTAATCTTCCTAAACATCCTTTAATTGTTCCCTTATCCTCTTCTTGTTCGATTTCAGCAGCTCTCTTTGCAGCTCTTCTAGTTTGTCTTGGTTCTGTATCCTCTGAAGTACTACTATCTGTATATTAAAATATTTATATATAATTAAATAATTTTAAAATCTATATATATTTAAATTAATTAATTAAACAAATTATATTATACAGAAACAAATATATATAATTAAAAAAACAAAGTATAAGATTTAATATAAATTTTAAATGTTTTTCTTTAATAAGATAATAATAATTATCAAATATACATGCAATAAATCTGATCTACGCAATTATATATATAATAATAACAAACAAATGTATAAAGCAATATATTGTGTGATTAAATAAATATTAGTATATTTGTAAAAAAAAAAAAATTATATATTCATACTACATAAAAGAAAATAGAATTACAATACAGACCGTCCCAGTCTGTAGATTCTGTAGTGAGGAGGCTCTTGGCAAAGCCATGGATGCGAGAGCGTGCTGCTGCAGCGCACAGTCTCTCCTTGTCCCTTTCCCTTTCACGCCCCCTCACTAACAACACAATTAAAACTAAGGAACTGCTTTATTACATAAGTATTTAAAATAAAATTTACTAAAATGTTAACAGGATAATAAAATATTATGAAGTTTATCATCAGTATTTTCTGTTACTATCAATTACAAATATATTATAACATTTACCATATTTTATATTCATCTTTCTATCTCTCCTATCTTTGCAATCTGAACAAATCCATCTTCCACGAGGTGCTCTTGTTATAGGTGGTTCTATGCATTCTATGTGATAAAAGTTTGGACACATATCACAACTAATCAATTTTCCACCACTTTTACATGCCGAACATACATTTATTTGTTGATTACTTCTAAAAAAATATATATTAATTAATTATTAAAAGCTTTTTAAAATATGTCATACTTACATATTATCATCACTATCTTCTTCTAGTTCTTCATCTTCTGAATTATCTTCTTCTTCACTTTCAAGAATACGTTTTGCACGATTATGTCGAGTTTCTTTGGTTAATATCACGTCTTCTTCTAATTCATCTTCAAATTTTTTTCTTTTTTTAATTTTTTCTTTTGGTTTTGTTGATGGCTTACATACTTTACAATACCAATCTCCATCTGGAACACACTAAAAATAAATATATAACATTAAATATTCTAAGCGTATCTAAAATTAAAAAAAAGATTAAAAAAAAAATTTACATTTAGTTTTGGTTGTAAACAATATAAATGATGGCCTTTATTGCATCCATCACATAACAACATTTTATCACCATCTCGACGCCTCCTACATATTCGACATTGAGCATTTAATGCACTTCTACTCCATGCAACACTATTTTCTAAAGTACTTAAATGTACAAATAATTGAGCCCAACTTGTTGATGCAATAAGCGATTGTTCCCATCTTTCTTTGATTTCTTCACCAGACCATTTCTTATCTTTTTCATTGGCACCTAATGGTTTCTGTAAGTACTTCTGCTCTATAGCATGAGATAATTGTAAAATAGCACAAGCCATTTGTTTAATGGCTAACTGTTGTTTAGGATCTGGGAGTATTTCATGTTCACTTGGTGAACCTAAATATTTTCCTGAATCTTTATAAGTTTTTATATTAATACTTCCAACTTCTGAATCTGGAGTTCCTGGTCTACTATATTTAGTTTCATTTTTAATTTTATCTAATCCACTATCTGCTTCAATTTCACTTATACCATATAGTAATTTATCGCATTGTTTATCATATTTTCCGTCATTTATTGCATACCTCCATATTTCACGATCATTAACTTTTAAATTTCCTAAGCCTCCTCCTTTTATTCTATCTTCGAAATCTAGAATATAATCTCTCAATGTCAATTCTAAAACATTATCAACTGCCATTTCTGAAGGGAAGTTTAAGTTCGCATTTTCATACCTATTCTTTTTTGAAATTTTATTAGAATGTCCTTTAATTGGTTCTGTAAACTATATGAAAAAAATATATATATTCTCAAAATTCATGTAATCATAAGTCTTAAAAAATTTTAAAAATACTACTATAAAATACTTACAATTTCGGGATTAAGTTTATGTCTAGGACATTCTTCAATCACAGATATTAAACTTGTCATCTCTTGTATAATATTATTTCTAAGTTCGCCTTCTCTAATTCCTCGTTTACTTAAAGAATTTACTAAAGCTTCTATATCTTCTTGTTTTCCAAAAAAACTCCATTTCAGTTCTGATCTTTTCCAATGTACTGGACATTCTTTATCTCCTGTACAAGCCATTAAATTTTTTCTAATATCAAACAATTCTTGTTTAAATTCTTTTCGAGATACATCTTTTCTTGGAGATTTAAATGCATTTTTATCAGAAAATGAAACTTTCTTAGGAGATTTTTTTGCTTTTTTAAAACTATTTTCTTTATCGCTAAACTCATCCTCAAATTTATTTTTTAAATATGCATATGTAGATTCTCCATCTTGTAATTCTGGTTGATAAGGTGTACCATCAGAAATACAATTACCCGGCCACCATTCATCATTTTCTACAAATATTCCTATAAGAATAAAAAAAAAAAATTAACTTTATATTTTTTTATTATAAGCTTCAAATTTTTTTTTATTAAACTTGAATATAAAAAAATAATGTTACCTGGTATTGATAAAAATCTCCAATATCTACGATAAGCTCTATCAGAACCTAAATAAACCATCATTTTATTATCTCTAGATGCTTGTTGAAGTTCTTTTAATTTATTTTCATACTCTTCTTTCTTTTTTTCTTCTTCACAATTACCACGTGTGACTTTCTTTGGTATTTTACTTTCATTATCTTTTTCTCGTTCTCTCATTTTTTCTTTTTCTTCTTTTTCTTTTCTTTGTTCAGCTATTAAGAAAGATTTCAATTCTTTTTTTGCTTGATGAAGTTTTTCATGTTTTTCTTCTATTATATCTCGTATTGAAGCAAAAGTGAGTAACTGATTTATTAAACATGTAGCTACTTTTAACTTTTCATTGAGCTCAAATTCATGTACACTACGATGACCCAATAATCTTAAAATATATGCCTCATTTATTCTCATCAATAATGCAGGATCATCTTGATTTGTATAACCACCTGACAAAATTAAAAATGAATATATTGTATTTAATTTTTTTATTTAATAAAATTATATACCTCTTTGAGAATATCTCCATTTAGTAGCAACGTCACCAATTCGTCCTCCGGACGACAATAAATGTTGTCTTAAAATCTCACTTAAAGTTACATGATCTAATGTCAATTCAGATAATTTACAACCTTGATACATCTGACACCAACTAGAAGCTATAGTAGAAAGTTTTACTGCTTTTGTCATTGATGACACTCCTTCATTCATGTTAACATCATTTATTACATCTGATGCTTGAGCATGAATTTCATTTTCTTCATCTGATTGATATTTAAAAATGTTTGCTAATAATAATTGTAAAAGATCACTCCAAGGTCCAGATGTTTCTCTTAATAACAATGCTTTTTCTAATAAATCAAAAGTAAAACCATTTGGAAAATATGCACCAACTTCTAATTCTTCATTAAAAAATTCTAAAAATTCTAGAATCATTACGCTGTCACCGAATTTTTCATTAGGTATACTATTCTTAACTGGTGTAGCTTGTGGAATAGGAGAAAGATCTTCACATTCAAGATCCTCTCTTGGTTTATTCCATTGTCTTATATATGCAGTCAAAGCTGCTAATTTTTGCTTTTCTTCTTTTTTACGTTCGCTTTTCAAGACTCTTTCTTCTTTACGTTTTGCTTTTTCTTCCAGAGCCTTTGCTTTAAGATCTTCTTTAAATTTTCCATTCATTCTGTTTATAAATGTAACAAATTTAATATATAATTAGAAATTACAAACTATTTTTAATTTGTCATATATTATTCTACCTTGGTTTTCGAAATTTTTTTATATCTACTCCTCCTTGATTTACTTTTTTGAAAGGATCTGGTTTATCTACTGTTTTTTGTTTTACTACATCCATAGTAAGAAATTTATCTATTGATTCTTGTTTATGTTTAATAAGTTTCTTAATACGTGATGTAAAGTCTGGAGGAGGACCAGCAAATATAGTGTCAAATCGTACTTTATTAATTCCATATTTTTGTAAGACACTATCCTATAAATATACAAAATATTTTTTTATCAATATATTTAAACTATTTTTTAAATTATAATCATTAGTATACTAACTTTGATAGTCCATATTCCAGTTTCATTTTGTTCACATAACTGACGTAAAAAAATTTTATTACGCTCTTTACTGTAATGCTGCTTTCTTCTTCTCACTTGAGTTGCTTCCACTATCATAAGTTGACTAACATCAGAATCTCCAGAATCTAACTGTTCTACTTCATAACGAAATAATTTTGCAGGTGGATGATATTGTTGTTCTTGTGGATTTCTATGTAATAAACTTACATAGATAAATTACAATAATATGAATGCATTCTATATCTATAGATGATAAAGAGATCTCTACCTGTTGTTTTCTTTAGTATATTGTTTAATTTGTTGTTCTGTAGGTGCAATAACTTGAAGAACATGGCAATCACACCAAGAATCTTCTGTAAAACTTGCTTCTACCATTTCACCAACAAAGTAACGATCTCTTGCAAATTGATATACATCCTCTATCATTTCTTTAAAAGATGATCTATTTGTTTTACTGGCAAGATATAATATAGGAATACGTAACTATAATATAAAACATAATATCAATGAATTTAGAATTATAATATATCTTTATATATCTTTAAATCTATAAAAAAAAATTTATATCATACCTCCATAGGAAATTCTTTAAGGCTCCTTTTTGCATTTTCTTCACATTGTAAAGCTTCTTCATAGGTCATATTTGTTCTGCCAGTTATACTACATGACCATATAAGTGAATTACATAAAATAATTCTCTCACAAAATTCACTGTAATCACAAAACATATTTTAAATTTAATTTAATGTAATTGTTATTATTGATAATAATTAATAACAATTAATATTTTAAAATTAATAATATCTATTTATATCTAAAAGTTAAAAAAATAAAAAATAAAATGTTTAAAAAATATAAATTCAAATATATAATTAATTGATAATGTAAAATTAAATAAGATAATTTAATCTTTCAAATGATTATCTGGTATTTAAACAATGACAATAAATATAAATAATCTAAAGATTTTTTATAATGTACTTTTTAATTTTATCTATTTAGTACAAAGCAAAATTATAAAAACAGAACGTTGATATATTGATATACGTATATTTATAAGAATAGAAATGAATGAGCAAAATAAATTAAAAAAATATAAAGTAGTTATGATTAAAAAATCGCATTGACAAAATTGCAAAATATATTTCAAAGTGATCTCAGCTGTCATGGTCTTACTTATAGTCCTTGAAAATTTCATTCGTAACCTCACAGTGAAAAACTTCATCATCATCTTTAAAATCTGAAGAAACGTGAAGACGTTGAAATGGCTGTTTACGAAGTAGCGGCATATCAATCTATTAATATATCAATGCAGTTTTCGTTCACGTTTTTAACAAATTACAAATCAATTCTGCGTCAGTGCTATACTTTTCCGGAACCGCCAGGCACATGCACCTCTAACTTTCACAAAATCGCTTTAAGTTTTAAATGTTATCAAATTTCTATTAAAATTTTTGTAATTTATTTTCTTTGAAATTTTGTCTATTCATACGTGTTGAACGTAAAACTTTGATACCATTTCACGAAACATTTCGAATCTCATGACAAAGCATGATTTAACGGTGCTTGTAGAAGCGCGCATTCACATCTGGCACCTTAAAACCGGAAACTAATGAAAAGAATAGCGTTACCAATCTAAACTTATTATTCATTAGCGCGGGAAATAAAAATAAACATGTAATAATAATTAATATTTTAATATATTTGAAGAAATTCAATTCAACAAACTTTTTATTATCTTTTATTGTTGATATAATTTATTGAAAAATTATGTTATTTTTCAAATGATATAATTATTATAGAAAATATAAAAAATATTTTACATTGTTTTAAAGTTGGTAAATAGTATCCAATCTAAATATTAAACTTATTAAATTTGGCGCGAATTATTTTTATCAAGTAATCAAATATAAATAAAAATAATTATATTTTATTTATATAATTATGATTCAATTTGATTGAATTTAGTATTTTATTATCATAATAAAAATAAGAAAAAAAATCTTAACTTATTTTTATATAATTATATTTTTATATAAAATACAATAAATTATACATAATAAATGTTTATAGATATATATACATATATATAATTATATAATTTATATTTATATTATTTATTTTTATTATAATATGCATGTATAATATAATATAATATAAATAATTATTTTAATGTATTTTTTTTGTGAAAAATTATTCTAACCATTCTGTAATATATTGGCATTTTGTAGGTGTAACATCACCAACATCATAGCAATTTTTTCTTACCTATTTTTAAATGTTTCATTATATCAATATATAAAAATATATCATCCAATAAACAAAAAAATAAATAAATAAATAAAGTAGCTTACAGGACAAACACCACAAGTAGATTTAATTAATCCAGGTGGATTTAATAAAGGTTCTACTGCTCTATATAAAGTATTTCCATCACCTGAAAGAGTACGTTCTACTTTTCCATCATAAACTAAAGTATTTAATATCATCTCCAAATCTTCAACTGATAATTTTACCTATAAAAATTATTAATATANATATATATATATATATATATATATATATATATATATTTTTAATATTCAAATATATAATTTAAAAAATTTACAATAATCATTCAAACCTTGCTTATTCCTAAATCAGAAATAAATTTCCATACTTCTTTAGATGAAGCAAATGTAATATTTCTAGCCATTATTGGTCCTCCGCCACAAGAATTCATTTGCTCTTTTTTTTTTTCTAAAAATCTATAACATTGTTGATTAAGGACATCAACAAATTCTGCTTCAAAATCTTGATCTTGGTACCAAGCACCACCAGTTACAGATGTATCTGGTTCTAAATTGTATAACATATATACTTTTTTTTTACTTGCTGCAACAGACTTAACAGCTTTGATAAATTTTTTAGTTTCTAAACTTTTTAAAATTTTATTTAATTGAGTTGGCATTAAATTAGACTTAAATCTTATATCACGAATCCAAATTCCTTTATTGCCTGCTTCTTCAATAATAGTATATACAATCTTTTCTTCATTATCTGCACCTTTAGCTATTTTTGCTTTAGAAGGATCTTTCAAACGATATAACAATGAACCACCTTGTTTAAATAAATCAAAATGACCTTGAGATAAAAGTTTATTTATAATTTGAGCTCTTTGAGCAGGTTGTAAATCTGGCATTTCTATAGTTAAGTCTTTATCAGAAATTCCTTTTGGTCTTGCTTGTGCTAATGCAATAATTCTGCAATTTAAAACATCATATTTACATATTTTAATTTTTTTCATTCATAAATTTCATTTATACAATAATAAAATATAATATTTTTGTATTTATATAATTATATTATAATAATTATATATAAATAATAATCATAACCTATTAAGTAAATGTATAAAAAGTTTAGTAATTAGTAATTTTTGGTAGAAAAAATTAAAACTTACTTTTGTTCAATTGATTCATATGAATTTATATCTGCATTACTTGCTTCTTGTTCCTTTGATGTACTAGGTTCGTTCTCCATTTAATTTTTTTTTATGTTATTCGTATGATTTACTTGACTATTTTTGATATTTGTTAGGTTATATTTTCATGTTTTCATTGTTTATTCTATAACAATGAAATTTATTATATCAATTTAAATATTATTTTAAAAATATGGAAAACTCTATAAATGAATTGGATATCGAAGATTCTTTGAAAATTGCTTCTAAAGAATGGAATCGAATTATTGATGCTGCTACAAAGGTATTATGCATATTTCATTAATATAAAATTTTTATCATAATGCATGGGATTTTTAAATATATTTTTTAAAGGATGGTTATAGAGAAGGAATAGAAGATGGATCAAATTCTGTTTTCCAAGAAAGTTTTAATAATGGATACAAAGAAGGTTTTCAAATAGCTTTCATTCTAGGAAAATTTAAAAGTTTATTAAATATTATTTCACGAGATGTTAAACATCCACAAAATATAAATGAAATTCTTGATAAAATTAAAAGAGGTATATGTCATATATGTGTAGCAGAATTTCAGAATATAAATGATCAAAAAATTTTTTCCGAAATTATTAATGAACAGAGATCATATTCATTGAAAGTTCTTCAAATATTGTATCAATATTTTCAACCATATGTAAAACAATTAAATATTAGTGAGTCAGATATATTAAAAATTCAAAATTTTTCAGAATTAAAAAATAATTAATTTACTAGTATAAAGTTATTTGTATTTTTTATTAGCATGTAAAGCATCAAATTTGAATCATAAATAAAAAACATTAATTATAATATTTTTATAAATATAATCCTTCGGGAGATCCTTCCTTTTTCCGATATAAAACGCTTTCTTTAGATTTTTTAAAATCATCGCTAGTAACTTTCATACGGCGTTCACGTAATGCCATTAAACCAGCTTCGGTACATATAGCCTATAAAACAAAAAAAATATTTTTAATATATTAAAATTAAGAAATATTTAAATGTTATTTATTTAATTTTTTCATTCAAACATCATTTAAATAATATTTTACCTTTATATCTGCACCTGAAAGATCATCTTTAGCCATAATTAATTCTGCTAAATTTACATCAGGTGCTAAAGTCATTCTACTAGTATGAATGCTGAATATTCTCCGTTTTGTTTTTTCATCGGGCAATGGAAATTCTATTTTTCTATCAATTCGACCTGGTCTGATTAATGCTGGATCTAAAGTTTCAATTCTATTTGTAGCCATTACCACTTTAACGTCTCCTCGACTATCAAAACCTAAATAAAAATAAAAATAAAAGGATATATTTTTTTATTACATATATATAACAATTATATACATTATACAAGTTATATATTATAACATAATTATATACTATTATGATCCAATTTAAAATATATTTCATACCATCAAGTTGATTGAGAAGTTCTAACATAGTTCTTTGAATTTCACGTTCACCTCCACTATTGCTATCATATCGTTTGGTGCCTACAGCATCTATTTCATCTATAAATACAATTGAAGGAGCATGTTCTTCTGCAACTCTAAATAACTCTCTAACAAGTTTAGGACCATCTCCTAAATATTTTTGTATAAGTTCAGAACCAACGACTCTTAAAAAAGTTGCTGAAGTTTGATTAGCAACAGCTTTTGCCAACAATGTTTTTCCAGTTCCTGGAGGACCATAAAGTATAACTCCTTTTGGAGGTTTAATACCCATTTCTTCATAATATTCTGGATGTGTTAAAGGTAATTCTACAGATTCCTTAATTTCTTGAATTTGTGTATCAAGTCCTAAATAATAAAATATTTTGAATATATATTTTGAATTTATAATATAATATATAATTTGAATTTATAATATGAATATATAGTATTATAAAAATTTTTAATGATAATATAATATTCCATACCACCAATATCTGCATAAGTTTCTTGTGGAGCTTTCTCCAACTTCATTACTGTAACCATAGGATCTGTATCATCTCCTAAAACTCCAACAACAGCATGAACTTTATGATTTAATAAAACTGAACATCCAGGTTCTAACTGATCCTTATCCACAAATGATAAAATTGATACATAATGTTCAGAACCAACAGATGTAGATACTATTGCATGATTATCATCAATTATTTCTTCTAATGTTCCTACAGACATTGGAGTTCCACGTAAGTCATCAACTTTAGATCTTTCTTCTTCATTTTTCTCTTCTTGTGGTTTTAATCTTTCTTGATTTCTAATAAATTCCTCTTCCATTAATAAATAATCTTTTATACGTTCTAATTTTAAAAGTTTTAATCTGCAACGTGTATGTGGTGTAACTTGTGGTAACTTTAAAGCAGCATCAGGTCCTTTTGTACGTCTTTTCTTTTTACCCACTCTTGTTGGAATAGGTGGTTCATATTTCTTTTTTTTATCTTTATCATCCTTCTTGTCACCTCCTGTACCACCAGTACCAGATTGATTTTGTCCCTATTATAATAATTATCATATATGAAGATAAGTTCAATTTTTAATATTTAACATTTTTAATATAATTTTAAAAATTGAAAAAAAATTTAAAAATTGGAAGAAAATAAAAAATTTATATATTATTGAAAAAAATAATTAGTATATGCGAAAGTTTAATTTTCAGTTTAGTTAGAATAAGCAAATTAATATAAGATAACCTATAATATCAAATAATAAAAGTATAATTATTTAAATATAAATATGGGTAAAAATTAAATATGGGTATAATTAATATAAATCTTATTAAACATTTTATTTTATATATTATTTAAAAAGTATTAATTTATATATAGTTAAAGAAATCTTAGAAATTTACCATTTTACTTTTTGATCATACGAATCGAAACAGCGAAGTCATTTCCGTTATATAAATACAATCGATTACAATTTCGAGATCTTTGTATTATATCGAAATAATTCGATACACATATTAATTCGATAAATATATTAATTAAAAGATTGTAAGCTAGAAAATCAATAATAAAAACAAATAATTTTTAATTTTAATTTTATAACAAATTATATTATTGAAATTTTTGAAAGCAATATAATATAATATAATATAATAATAATATTAAATAAGCTTATTTTTTTATTTCAGAACAATAGCTTACATATTTAACAATACTTATTGATAAATGCAAAGTAAAATTAAATCTTTTTAAAAAAAAATATAAAAATTTTTGTTTAATCCCATATGTACAAAAATAACATAAATGATGAAAAATTATGTAAATAATTTTTTTCTTGAAGAACTTTATATGACAAATAATTTGTATGAATATAATATTGACAACATATAGATTTGTGAAATTTTATTTTAATATTTAGATACATTTATCTTTGCAATAAAGTATCTTCTTCTATCTTTTCAATCTTATCGCTTCTTTATAACGTCTCATTCAAAATCATTCAAAAATAATAACGATTAAAAATAGTAAAACAATTGTTACATGTACTTGTTTTAAAAATATAATGATTTGTTTACAATTTTTACATCATATATAATTAAATAAGAATATAAAAAGTTTTTAAAGAATATAATGAAAATTTTAAATTTAATAATATTCAACCAATAAAAATAAATATCTATTATATATTGTATATATGTATGTTTTTAAGTAAAAACCTTCATATTATTATTAATTTGCTTTTTTCTTCAAATTACTGTGTAACGTATTTTAAGTTTAAGTCACAAAAAGTTTAAAATATACATTTTTTTTTTATACCAATGAAGATTTTTTATATTATTCTTGCTTAGATTTAAAAATCTTATAATATGATAATTTCCGTATCATATGTTACAGAAAAATTAATTTATATTGTTGAATGCAATACGAGTGAGTTTAATAATACTTTGTTAATAAAACAAAGTTTGTAAAAGAGAAATACATCGTGTTATTTCGTTCGCGTATAATATTTTTCTCTTTTTACTTTCATTTATCACAATGATTAATAAGTATTTAAGAATATGTTGTTTTGATGAACACAATATAATACAACGTGTACAAAATGTTCTAGATATGATGAGAGGCGTGTTTGAAGCGATTTAATAAAAATATTTACGATGCTCAAAGTCCAGCTAATATAATTCTGGGATCTTCTACAGCAGCTTTGATCTTTCTTAAAAACATCACAGCCTCACGTCCATCAATTAATCGATGATCATATGTTAAAGCCACATACATCATTGGACGAATTACGATCTAAAAATTTTATTAAAATATTTTTAATAATTATTTATATTAAAAAAAATTTTCAATGTTTACCTCGCCCTTTATTGCAATGGGTCTATCAAATACTCCGTGCATTCCAAGAATTGAGCTTTGTGGTGGATTAATAATAGGCGTTCCCATCAGAGAACCAAAAACACCGCCGTTACTTATTGTAAATGTACCACCATCCATATCTTCGACAGTTATTTTACCTTTTCTTGCTTTATCGCTTAAAGCTGCCAAAGCAATTTCAATTTCTGCAAAATTTTTATTTTCTACGCTACGAAGAACTGGGACAACAAGTCCTTTTGGTGTTGCAACTGCAACACTAATATCAACATAATCTCTATAAACTATTTCAGCACCGTCTATTACAGCATTTACTACTGGTTGATCTTTTAAAGCATAGGCACTTGCTGCAATAAATGGACTCATAAATCCTAATTTCAAGCCATATTTCTTTGTAAAGTTTTCTTGATGTAACTTGCGAAATTCCATAATACGACTATAAAAGATAAAACAAGAAAAAAATAATTAATAATTGAAAAAAAATATTAGCAATAATAATTATGATAAATATTTAACAACCTCATATCAATTTCATTAAATGTTGTTAACATAGCATTCGTATTTTGAGCTTCTTTTAATCGTTCTGCAATACGCATTCGCATTCTGTTCATTTTTACTCGTTGTTCTGTTCTGGTACCAGTTATTTCACGTGTATAATCATCAGGAGGTAATTGTACTTTTGCAGCTTCCAATGCCTAAAAATTTCCAATTGTATTTATAAATAATTATAAATATATATATTATTTAAAATATATATTATTAAAAATATATATTATAAAAATATATTATTTTTTATTATATAATTATATATAATAAAAAAAATAAATAAATAGATTTTATTTATTATTAGTTTTGTATAATTATACATACTTGAGCAGGTTTAATTGTAGTAACTGGTATAGATACTGTAGGTCCTTGCGGAGATGGCGGTCGAGCTGCTGGAGGTGGTACAATTGCAGAAGGTGTTGATGGTAATGATGATGATGGGGGTAATGGTGATAATGATGGTGATAGTGGTGATGGTGGTGGTGATGGTGCTGGTGGTGGTGGTGGTGGTGGAGGTGGAGGTGGTGGTGATGGTGGTGATGGTGATGGTGGTGGTGCTGCTGTTATGCTAGGTGGAGGACTTGGAACTTTTTCAACAACTTTAGGTGCTGCCGATGCTCCATCAGTAGCACCAATGTCAATAACACATAGCTTCTGTCCTGACTTTACTGTTTGACCATCTTTGGCAAAAATCTCTTTTATTATACCAGAACCTGGTGCTGGTACAGGAACTGAAGTCTATTTAGAAAATATCATTCATTACAAATCAATTATATAATATGTATATTATTTTTAAATTCTTTTTTTATTTACTTTACCTTATCTGTTTCAATTTCACATAAAACATCATCTTCTTTAACCAGATCACCAATTTTTTTATCCCACCTAACATCTCCTTCACTTACACTTTCTGCAAATGGTGGTACTACAACTTCCTTCATTTCCCCTATTATATTCAAATATACACAAATTTTATAAGATCAATTTTGAATATATCTATATTTTTTTTGTTCAAAGTTTATTACATAAGTTTACTTACATAAAGTAGATGTTGAATGAATATATCTTGTTTGGTCTATCCAACAATGAAATTTCTTATATTTTGTATATCTAGAGATGTGCAAATTAAGATTTTTTCAAAAATAGTTATTTTTATTAAAAATAATTTATTAAATATATTAAAAAATATATATTTAAAAATAATATAAAAATAATATTTAATTTTTGAAACATATTTTTTAACTTACAATCGGGAGTTCTTGCTGACCACATGTTGGGTGTGGATAAATAGAATGTGCCCTACAAAAATGATTTGATACAATTAATAGTTTATGTTCATGGTTATCCCCAACGTTGATATGCCTCTCTATAAAGATAATGTTTAGATTTTCAACATAGCTCACCATTTCTTTACTATATCATCATTTTTATTTCTTACCTTGACTATATAAAGATTTCACAACCTAAAAAAAAATATATAATATTAATATATATATTTTTTTTTAAATGCAAAAATAACAAGTAAAATATTATATAAAAATTATATAAAAATATATATATTATGGTTTTAATTTATAATATTTATAATATTTATAATATTTATATATATAATATATATTATAAAAATTTTATGTATTACAATAAAAGTATATATAAAAAAAAACTATATAAAAAAATAGGTATTGGGATAATTGAATAGAAAAAAAATAGATAGAATAAATAGAAAAAAAAAAATTTTAACTTTCAATTATAGTTTGAAACTGATGAAAATTAACTTGGTTATCTAAAAAAAAAGTTTATGTCAGACAATAATAAAAATTTTATAACTTTTCATTGACAGATTATAGTTGATAGATTAAGTCATAAATCGTAACATGTTAAGATAGTATTATATAATCAATGCAATAAGTAAAGATAATATTCGACAGCTTTGATGGCAAGTTCTACTTCTAAGGATGTTAGATTCTTTTTACCCAATATGTGTCACAAATATTTCAATATTAATAATAAATGGAACATAGTTACCTTCGTTTGTGATATACTAATTCTTGTTATTACACGAGGCACAAACCGCGAACAGTTGGACAGCATCGCGGCCATCCTCGAATATGGAAAATTATAACTTAGATGTTCGTTCTTTACTCTTGCAATGATAAGGAAGCAATACAGTATAGTATAATTAGTAGTAGGGCAAGTTTGCTACGATAAATGTGCGTTCTGAAATTTGGCACTATTGAATTCTAGAAGAAATATAAAAATTATCAAAATATAAAATTATGAAATAATTATGATATTTATCAATTACAATTATGATATTTTAAGTAATTAATATAAAATTTAAACTATTTAAAATGATAATAAATTTAATATTGTAACAATGTGATTTTTTATTAGAACTAGTATCTTTTTATCAATGAATACATCATTTTTTTTTATATAAAAATTTGAGCATTATCTAATAAGAAATAAAGAAGAGTCATATAAACATTTTCTTTATATTATAATTGATTGAATTAAATATATTTATAATGTAAAATTATATATAATTTATATATATAATATTATAAAAATATTAATTATGTATATTATATTATATAAAAAATTAAAAAAGAATTACTGCAATTAAGAATAGACGTTATAATATATAATGAAACTAATATGAAGAAATTTGTTGATAAATATTGTTGAAATATATTAAAAATACTTATATCTGATTTACAATTGTCATTTAAATTTTATTAATTCATATTATTTATTTTATATTATTTCTATTATTAATTTTTTAAATTGTAACATATATTAAAAATGATATCACTTATGACTTGTTATATTAAAAATGTATACAATTAATCTAACATGTTAGTGAGTTCGTGACTGAATTTAGGTTTTTAAATATGAATAGTGAAGATGTGATTAAAAGAAAGAAGTACGGAGCGGGTTATATTGAAATATATTTATTATAAACACGATATGCGATAATATCTGAACATTAACTATCACGTGGAAAAATTCAAATTTTTCAGAAATATTTTAGTTTATTGCAATTATTTGACAGCGAAATATATACTTTTATTAAGATTGGCGAAATTGATTGTGCAACATGGCGATTATATTTGAATAATAAGCGCATGTCGATTTGTTGTCATTTTACTAATGTCGCAAATATTTATATATTTTTTTTGCAATAATTTAAAAATAATGCGTATATATCAATTGTGATATATATTGTATTTAATATTCGTAAAAACTTAGTATTGGTTAACAAGATTAAAAAGAAAGGAAATATAAAGAAACGAAAAAGAATAATATTTTTTATATATTTCGTATATAATTTCGAATTATTATTTATAGTAGATTATAATCTTTCAAAGATTTAAGATAATAATTGTGAAATATTAAAATGTATATTATTTCTTATATACAGATTTTTTTAAAGTTCTTTATAAAAAAAAAGAAATTAATTAAATAAATTATGCAATATATAAAAATTTGTATAAAAATTTCAGTGCATTTTAGAAATCATATGAGTGTTAAAGAAATTGTAAACTCAAATGCATTGTGATAATTAAAATATCATAACAGTGTGATGAATAGCAGTGGATATCGTGGAAGAAACTTTGGACCTCGGGGAGCTCGTATAAATGGTCCAACTAATGGCTTTAATGGACCCAGATTTCCGCATCCGAGTTTTAATCATCCAAGACCACCACATAGATTATCTGGTCCTGATAAATGGATAGAACGTGCAAATTTTGCACCTTGGCAACAGAATAAAAATTTCCTTCCTCATCCACAATATAGGGGTAATTTACAATTTCGACCAAATAATAGAGGTAGAACAACAGGTCGTGGGATACTAAGATTTTCTGGTCCTGGTAGACCATCAACTGCACAATTTTGTATGGGTTTTATAAGAAATCCTGTACATAGACCACCATTACTTCAAGAACAAGATGGAGATAAGTCTATATTGATATCACAAACTCCTTTACTTGGTTCTGAAGAAGAACGTCAACAAAAGATTTTAGAAACTGCTGACAAATTAAAACAAAAATTATCTTCTATAACAGAAGAAGAACTTACAAATTTTTGGGAAGATGATTTATCTGTTTTGCCAAATAATAGTTCTGAAGAAGAAAATATACGAAATAAAGGTATTCCTGAACTCAGTCATGAACCACCCGAACTTGACTTGACATTTACTGATTTTAGAGATATAGGCAGAGTTGATTGCATTAATTCAAAATTTGAAAATGTAGATAGTAAATCTAATAATGAGATTTCAATTAATTTTGAGCAAAAGTCAACAGATAATGTTATAAGTACAAACGATAAAATTACTATTATAGATGAAAATAATAAAGGAAAATCTTTGATTATTTTGGATTCAATATGTGATAAAGATAACTTATTGAAAAATGATAAATGTTATAAACAGATACATGATGATTTAACTAATTTTGAATTTAATGAAAAAAATTTACATTTTCAAAATAATAATGTTCCAGAAAGTTTAATAACTTCAACTTCGAATAATATTAATGAGAAAT
The DNA here is from genome assembly GCF_014066325.1 of Apis laboriosa. Classification (NCBI taxonomy): domain Eukaryota; kingdom Metazoa; phylum Arthropoda; class Insecta; order Hymenoptera; family Apidae; genus Apis; species Apis laboriosa. The sequence continues at coordinate 5,387,670 of NW_025222928.1, read as the reverse complement.
CATCAAATTTAAATAAAAATATAACAAATTTACTATCAATAGAATCGGTAAATGATTCATTACCAAAAAAATCTCCAAATGTAAATAATATAGAATCAATACTAGTATCAACTACAAATAATAATAATGAATTAAAAATAAATTTTTCACAAAATCAAAATATTGTGCAAATAGATACACAAAGTATAAATGAAAATATTACACAAGACATTAACATAAATGTACAACATAATAATGATTATGTAGAAACAAAATTACTTGAAAATAATCAAATTCAAAATAATTTGCAAACAAATATATCTCAAGAGATAAGTTATAAAAATTTAGAAACTATTTCTAATTGTTCTCAAAATAGATTATCTAATTTTTCATCTTCTAGTGGAGAAATTTATTCAAACATTACTTGTGATTCTACATCTACAACATGTTCAAATTATAATGATTCATCTATTTTTCAATCAAGAATCTTCAATATACCACTTAGATTCACTCCAAGAATTGATGGATCTAAATGTCATTGGACTTTTCAACAGAATGGAAAAAATTTATTTTTTAAGGGATCGCAAAGATTATCTTTTCATGGTAATCAAATATCTTCACCAAGACATGTTGCATCATTTAAGTCAACTGATTTAATTCCAGTTGAATTTGATCCAAGAGCACCACCACCACCATTTATGCATAATATACCTATTTCAAGCCATGAATTTCAACAGACTGCAATAGTGTCATTTTCTTCTAATAATTTGCCCCCTACTTTTAATCCAAATGCACCTCCTCCAAATATAAGACCAAAATCAAATATTGAATTATCACGAGAATGGTTACAGCCTGTACCCTCTTTAGATTTAAGAGATCAAACAATAAATACTCAAAATAATTTAAAAATTATACAACCATCTACTTTTGATCTTAGGGGACCACCTAGAATTTCAAATATTCCAATAACAATTAATGAAAAAATATCTGAATTCAATCCTCAACAGCCACCACCTAAAATTCATAGAAAAGAGAAAATTCTTCAACCTCCACCAATTTTTGATCCACGACTTTCTTCTCAAGAACGTTCTAATTTAATTGCTCCCTTAGACATTTCCGGATCAAATATGATACCACTCAATTTAATTGAAACATCGCCAGTGTCAGATTTTAAAATCGATCCTGTTACACAAAATTTTTCGCAGCCACCTCCTATAAACATTTCGTCTCATCAAACGTTTATTTCTAATGTGCAAGTGAATTTTCAGTCTGTTATATCACAAACAGGTAATGAACAGGAAATAATAAGAGAATTCTCATTACCTCTGCCACCTATAAGTATCACTGAACTTCCTCCACCACCACCTCCACCAAAAGAGCCTTTGATAGAAAAAAATTCTAATCTCAACCAAAATATAAATATGGATGATGGATTAGAAGATATGCAAGAAGCAATGGAATTTGCAAAACAAATAATGAATTTGAGTGAAGAAATAAAGAATAATGATACACCTTCAACATTTTCTGAATTATCATTAACATCAAAAATTCCAATACCAAATGAAACTTCATCATATCATTCTTTATCAATAGAAGAGACAAATACAAATACTACAAAAAAACAGAAAAAAAAGGAAAATAAAAATAAAAAATGTAGGCAAAATGTAATTTATGGACCAGAATTGATTTTTGAAAAACAAAAAAATATTACAACAATAGACGAAAAACAAAATTTACAAAATCAAAATAAAAAAACTGAAGATATATTATTATCAAATGATCAAATAAGACCTAAAGTAATATTCAATTTAAATTCCAAAACAAAAAGAATACATAAACCAGAAGACTGGCATAAAATTTCTATAAATATTTCTGATAATAAAGAAATTTCTCAACAGAAAACTATTCAAAATTCTAATAAAGAAAAAGATATATATAATCCTAGAAAACATTATGAAATTAGAAATGATCAAAATAAAAATCAACAAAAAGAAATCAAAATTAAGAAAAATTCAATACATTCTGCATCACTTACAACTATCTCTACACATGAAAAATCAAATGATACATCTTATCATTATAAAAATTATACCAAAGATATAGAAAAATTAAAAGCACATTCGTCCAATATGATAACATTTAATAATATAATTACCCAAAAAAATCAAATGACCAATCCAAAAAAAGGATCTAAAAAACAAAATGTTGCTACCTCAGAATCTTTATGGAAAAATAGAGTAATCAGTCGTTTTCTAAAAATGAGTAAAAACGATATTTGCAATATGGTGAACAATTCAAGCCTTCGTAAGTTTGATATTGTAATGAGACATCTGGTAAAGGAAAGAAGATCTTCTCTTTCTCTAGAATTGAGAAACACTGAAGATGAGAAAATGAAAGAATATGATAGAGAAGAATTTATGAATCAGTTAAATGCAATGTTAGATCCAAATACTGTTGTAGGCATTACAGATTTACCTACAGAATTTATTCATCATTTGAGCGAAGTTTTACAACTTGATCCTATGCCATTTGATATTGAAAGCCAAAATATAGATGATGATGAAATTGAAATTATAAATCAAAATGAAAATTTGAAAATAAATACATGTGAATATGCAAATGAAGAAAATTTAAAAATTCAATCTTTCATTCAACAGCCAGATTTTCAAAATGTACATGAAGAAAAAATAGAAGATAATTTTTTATATAATAATAAAGAATCTATTCATTATTCCTTGAACACAGAATTAAATTTAAATACTTCACGAGAAAATACTAATTTGTCGCATAGATCAATCTCGAACAATATAAATTCCGAAATTGAAAATGTACATAAAAAGCAACCATTATTTAATGAGGCTGACTTAGATGATATATTATCTGAAGTTACAGAAAAAACAAAGAATTTACCAAATGCAAGTTTGTCTATCAAATCAGAGAAATTTATTGAAACATGCACAAGTGCTTTATCAATACAAAGAGTAACAAAAACTTTCGACTCTAATATTTTTTCACAAATTCCTAATAAAACAGAAACTGATCTCGATGTCATTTTTTCAGCTGGAATTGCACGAGTTAAACAGCTTGGTAATAATAAAATAAATTTAGATAATTTAAGAGCACGCAAGTCTAATTCTGAAGATCGTAATACATTTAAATCCGAAAGATATGAAAGATGGAATAGAAAAGAAGATCCAGATACATTTAGGAATTTAACTAAAGAAGAATGGGAAGCAAAATATGGAATAGCAAATACTGCAATATCTCCAACTATTATACGAAAAAATGTCTTTAATAGCGATGAAAATTTAATCAAAGATAAAAACAATTGCATCCAACGATATTGTTCGTCGGATTCACCTATGAGACACTTGAGTCCTTTAACTCATGAAATTTCTACGTATAATGTAGACAAATATATTAGCGAACCTAATGAAATAGAAGAATTGCAAAATATAGAAGAATCGAAAAGTGGCGAATCTAGTTTGATTAGTTCTAGTGATACCGATGAAGAAACCGTTGCTTCTAATGTGACAAAATTGTTGAAAGTAATTAAAGAAAAAGAAAAAATTGCGAAGAAGAAATCGCTCAATGAAACAATCAGAGATGAAGTAGCTGCTGAAATAGAAAAGAAATGGAAAGAAAAAAGTAAACATAAGGAAAAAAAATCTCGTAAGCGTGGAAAAAGAAAAAAAGATAAAAAAGACAAACGAAGAAGGGAAAAAAGAAAGAAGAAAAAGAGAAGTTACTATTCAGACTCATCAAAATTCAGCGGAAAAATTGAAAAATCCCGATTATTGACAAAAGATGAAATTAAGAAAGAAGTAATTGTTAAGCAAGAGTCGACCAAGTCTGAAGAGAATGCTTCATTTAACAGTGAGATTAATAATACTATAATTAATAAAGTAATAGATTTACGAATCGAATCTCAATGTTTACAAATAGAGAAAGAACAATTATCTGCAGTTACAAATACAACATCACAATCTAAAAATAAATCCGCAGATATCCCAATGCAACCAAAAACTAAAGCACAACTTAAACAAATGCCAGAGTCTAGTAACACAGATCAAATGCATATTATGAAAAAAACAATTGAAATCACAAATAATAAAACAAATAACGAGAAGATAAAAGATCTTTTGGATATGAATAAAGATACTGAAATAACAAAAAACAATAATGAACGAATAGATACTGTTTCATATACGAATTTTTCTTTGCATCAAATTCATGTATCTGTTAATAAGGAATTGCCTTCATCTATTCAATCACAAGTTAAGAGCAATGATACAGCAGATATAACATCATTTAAGTCATTTAATTATAATACTTTAAATTCTGTTACTAATCTTAATATAAATAATCAAAATGTTGATCAAAAAGTATGTACAAGTATTTCTTCGGCAGAAAATAAAAATAGCGGTTATAAAAAGATAGATATAAAAGCGTATAAAGAACGCGCATTACAAAGACGTCTAAAAGAACAAACTATATCAAAAGAAAATCCTGTAAATTCTATTTCATTCATTCAAGAATCGCATCATGTTTTACCTGTTAATCAATCTAATGTTGAATTGTTAAATGTAATGAAGGAAATAAAAACAAATGAAACTGATATAAATGAATTAAAAGATCCACGGTTAAGAATAAGATCAATAAGTACTCCTTCTTTAGAAGATTCTGATAAAGAAATTAAACAGAAAATTAGTTTAAATGAAATGGATATTGTACAAAAAAATGAAAAATCTTTAATTCCTGTACAATTAGAGAATCCTAGCGAAAATAATATAATTCGTCCAATAAATTCTGATTTAAATATATTTAAAGATTCTATTAAATACAAAAAATGCAGAAATGATAATAAATGTTCATCACAAATAATCACTATTCAAGAATTTGATGAATTTCGAAAAAAAGAAAAATTAAAATTTGAATCAGACAAAAAAAAATCATCTTCAACTATTGATTTCTTTAAATTTAAGAATATTCGATCAGAAGGTAGTAAAGAATTAAAATTGAAAAAAGAAAAGTCCAAAAAATCTACTGAAAAAAAGAAAAAAGATTCAAAACCAAATGAATCTAGATCGCCGATAAATGAAAAATCTATAGAGAAATATTCCTATAAAAAGATATCTGAAAACGATCAAGAATTGTTAATTTTAAATTCACATACTAATGATCAAATTGAAATTAAGAAAATAAATAATGATATCAATGAAAATTTATGTAGTACACAAATTACTGAAACGTGTTCAAAAAATATAAAAGGAATAAATGATGTTAAAACTATACAAGAACAAATTAATACTAATTCTATAGTAAAAGAAAAAAATCAACAATCTACTGATAACAGAGAATCAATAAATATTAATAAAAATGTTACTTTCCAAGTTAATAAAGAAATAATTACAGAAAATCAGCAGATTATAAATCAAAATCTAATAGAAACAAAAGATGATCAAAGTTTAATAAGTTTAATAAGTTCAGGAGAGAAAAATAATATTAAAGAGATTGAAAAACATGCAACTGAAATCAATAAATTACATACAATATCGACTGAATCTGAGAATTTAAATCTTTCTCAATATTTGACTATTGAAAACTTAGATATTGAAAAAGATACATATAGTGAGATGTCATCAATAGATTTAACTTTTTTTAGTCATACTCCATCAACCGAAAAATATATGGAAAATACAATACTCGTTTCGAATCATATTAGCAAAGAATCTCATCCGTTAATTGAACAAATTGATGTTGATATTCAGAAAAATGATCATTCAATTAATATTAAAAAACTTTTAAAAAATATTGAAACTTATAATGAATCTATTTCGGATACGAAAATGGATTCGAAAGCTATTGTTAAAAACGATGGTACAAATGGAGAAACAAATAATGAAGAAGAATATCAAGATAAGCTTATATTTCAATTAAAAACTTCAGAAAATCATAATAAAGTTATCAAAAATGAAACAAAATCTCCAGATAGTCCGAGTAGTCCATTTAAGGGTTTTTTTGCAGATACCATCTGTGAAAATGATATCTGCCAGGTATCTCAATTATGTAATACAAAAATGAAGAGTGAAAGTAATAAAAAAAATGTAATAATGGATTCTGATCAATTAAAAACATGTTTTAATGATAGACTACCCATTATAGAGTCAGTAAAGGATTATAGAAATAATGCTAGAAGTTTTTCTAAAAAAATGAAGAAAGATAACGAAATAACATTGATTAATAATTTAGTAAAAGAGAAACAAAATATTCAAGATAAGACAATAGATAACAATAGTTTAAATATGAGAGATGAAGTCGATATAATAATATCAAAAACAGAAAACACAGATATAACAAAGAATAAAAATGATTTAACATATAATTTTCCATCTGAACAAAAGAAAATTTTATGTAGATTTGATATAGAAAATCATGATACATTCAATGAAGATAGTGAACCATTTATTGTTTTGGATGAATATATAGATAATGCAAATGAGAAATCAATTGAGAAATTTAGTACTCTTGATTTAGATTTTGAAGATTGTATTGCGAGAGATGCGAATATTTTTACGACTAAATCATTACAGGTAGAAGAAAATTCGATGAACAATATTAAATCACCATGTTTTGATTCAATAATTTTCAACAAAGTATCGGAAAGTATATTTGATAAAAAAGATAGTGTCAATAAAGGACAAAGTCAGAACAATATAACTTCTATGCATGAAACAGAAAAATCTATATTATCACAAAAAAATATTTCCTTTTCAAAAAAATTATTTGCACCTATAGAAAGAACTATAAATATTACAGATATAGTTTCTTCCACTTCTGAATCGAACATTGAAGAATCAAAAATGCCAAACATTACTGAACCAATTGATTCGGTTATTTCAGATATTTCAATAGAATGTTCGCAAAATATTAACACTACATCTAAAGATATTTCTCAAAAAGCTGAAGAAATTCCTGAATCATCTGTAATAGAAATGAGAATTGAAAAAGAAAATCATAATTTTATTATATCAGAGAATAATTCACAACATAATCTTGAATCTTTAAGTGCAGCAGTCACATCTTTTGAAAATAAAACTTCAGAAAAGTTAAATATTTTAACAGAAGATACAAATACACTTTCAGAAAATTTTTCACTTGCATCAATATCTGAAATAATACCTGAAAAAAATACAGAATTTTTAGTACTGGAAACCAAAGAAGAATTAGATCATAATTCTATAGATCAACAAATATTAGTTCCTTTTGAAATAAAGATGTCCAATAATAAAAATGCATCAATTGATTCTGCTATAGAATATAAGGCATCAAAAAATTCAAATAAAACAATTTCAAAAAAATTAAATCAAAAAAAAAGAAATATAATGTTAAATAATATAAAAAATAAATCGAGAATGCGTTTAAATCGATGTAAGCATAAAAAACAAAAGCATAACATTTCTAAGAAAGTAATAAAAGAAGTTATAAAATCAGATACTATAAAAAACATTACATATCCAAACACAAAAGCAGCTGTCATGGCTAGGATGATTGAAATTGATGTTGAAATTCACAAATTAATGACAGAGAAAATGACTCTCTATAAGATGTTGACAAGTGGTACTTTACCAAATGACGACAATTTACAACAAAATAATATAACATACGAAAATAAAGAAGTTGGAATACCAGTGATTAGACCTCAAACACCATCTATGTTAATGTCACAATTAATTCAGAATATTGAAACTAATCCGGTAACAAATCAATGTGCCAAAACAAATAAAGAAAATTTATCTATAAAAGACATTCCAAATAATCCTATGCAATCAAATAAATTTAAGATATTACCTAAACATGATCATTATACAGAAAAAAAAGAAAGTTGTACTTTTACTTATAATTCCGATGATGAAATTACATGTCATATTGGAGATATTAAATCATTAAGCTCTACAAAAGAAAAAAGAAAAAAATCTAGATTAATTAAAAAATTGGAAAATAAACTAAATAGTAATATATCTAATAAGAATATACAAAATACAATCACAGAAAAAATAAAAGTTAATGATATAACACATTTAACATCTCAAAAAATCAATATAAAACAAGGAATGATACAGCAAGACTCTGATCAGATATCAATGAATGAAATCAAATCTCAAGAAGATATGAACAAAATATGTACACAGCAAATTGAATTATCTAATAAGGATAAAATAGAGATGTTGAAATATCAAGAAATTGACAAAATTATTGAATCTACTGAATCTCAAATATCAATTGAAAAAAATATTCAGACAAAAATACAAACACTTAATGAAAGAAATTATTTAATAAAAGATAATGAAAGAAATATTGAAATTTTAAACAAAAAAAGTATCAATATAGATAATAAAAATAATGATGAAAAGAATATAGAAAAATCATCAGAGAATAGAACACCGGAAAGATCATCAATATATTCGGATGATAGCACTTGGGATTCTCTTTTTCAAAATTCAAGTGTAGATGATCAAAAGAAACCAACCACAGGTCTTGCTCTTTTAGAGGAAACATATAAGAAAGAAATGGCGAAAACACGAAGAATAAAGGCCGAAGCACGAAAAAAGAAAAAGAAAAAATTGCAAAATTTATTGCAATCTGTAAATGTTTTAACTCCTGATGAAGAAGAGCTACCACTTTCTATATTATATATAAAAAAATTGCACCAGAAGAAAAAATTATTGGATTCTTTAGAGCAGCAAATGAAACAACAAACAAATCATAATTCACAATTGTGGAAAAACGTAGTTGAAGTAATAAATGTGGCAAAAAACGAAACAGAAAATCTTGAATCATTTGAAAAACAATCAATTGAAGATGTTATATCTCATGTATTAAATTCAGAAAAAAACACTGAATCTAATGAAAATAAAGAGAAACAAATAGTAGATTTAAAATCAAGAGATATTACGGAATTTTATACTGAATCATTAATGAATCATGAAAATAAAAATGAAAGAAATAATAATTCTAAACAAAATAATTTACAAATATTATCTAATAAATCACAAGAATTTTTTAATAATAAACATTTTCAAAAAAATTTGGAAATCAATGTATCATCAAAAATTGCAAATGATTTATCTGAAATATCTATATGTGACACATATATGAATATAAAAGAAAATTTAGCAAAATCTTCTGAACAGCAAACTATGAAAAATAATAACATAGAAATTAACCAAATGAATTCATTAGAAGGTTCAAATTCATATCTTACAGAATCAAATTTAAATAATATACATAATAATCAAAATATTTCGAATACTTCGGAAAATTTGGATATAGAAAAAGTTGAAAAAAAAACTGATAAGACAAACATGGAATTTTATTTTCAAAAGAAACTTGTTAATACTGAAAACAATATTACAACACAAGAACTTATTAATAATCAATTGATAATAACATCAGAAGATGTTGAAAAAAGTTATGATACTTTAATTGAATCTAATAATGATAAAAACATTATAATTATAAATGAAAAAGAAAAAATAAATTCAAAAATACAAAATGTAAATGAAGAAAAATTACAGGATGATAAAGATAATAATACTATTAAAGAATTTAATAATATGTATCAGGATGAACATTTTATAAGTCTCAAGGAACATAAAGAACAGCATAATAAATGTTCAAGTGAAGAAAATAATAATCAGAAATCTATTTCTTCTTTTATTGAGAATATAGAAGTATCAAAAAGTGATATATTTGATAAAAAGTTGTATAAACGTAAAAGAAGAAACAACAAAACTCCTCTTCGACGAAGCTCAAGATATGCTGAAGAATCTGCAAAACGTATAAAACTAGAAGTTGACATTGACTTAAATGCTAAACAAGAGGAAAAGAATTCTAAGATGTCTCCGAATACATTATCTATATCATTATCGCCATGTGAAGAAATTGAAACTATATTTACAAATTCTAAAAAAAATCGTAGTATTCAAAAACCAATAATAAATAGAAAGCGATGTACGCCTATGTCTCCTGAAATTAAAATTTTATCACATGAATCGAATTTAAATAATGAATCATTAAAAGCAATTAAAAAATATAAAAAACATACAATGTCCGAAATGATGAATTGTATAGTACGAGTAGTAGATTGTAAACATATGATTTTGAACCCAACTATAAGTTTAAATTTATTACAAAAGTATGGAATATCTAGAATTAATACGAACATGTATTCTAATTCTTCAGAAATAGATTTTCTAGATTCTGTACAATCAACATCAACTAAAGACATATTGACTATATGTACAAAACAAGCATCATTGACTGAATTTTCACGAACTCAAACTTCAAAGTTAATTAAAACATTTGATGATACAACACGACCCATTACTGATCAAATAAATCTCATTAAAATTAAAAAAATATCGAAATCTGTAAAAAATTCACTTGTAAATGATAAAGAAGAACATAATAATGATACCGAAATTATGCCAATTTTAATAAAAGAGCCAAATATTACGAATAATATACAAAATTGCGATAAGCCAGATATTGAAATTGTGGAAGAAAAAATGAAAGTTATCAAGAATCAACAATACAATAATTGTGAATCGACACCGACTGTGATAGATATGACAGAAGATAAAGAACTACCGAGAACACAATATACAGTACATAAAGGTCCCATTTTAGATATTAAGGTAAAGAAAAAACGGCATCGTAATAAAATCAGAATGAAATGAAAATATTAAAATAATTTATTTATTCTTATTTTTCTTATTTTTTTTTTTAATTTAGAGTTAGATAAATTTATATATTTTTTTTTAATATTTATAATATGTTAAGTTTATTTACTTTATAAATACATACTTCTATATTTTTAATTCTTATTGAAGAGTATATTTTATTTGTTTTGATTACATTTTATTTGTTATAGATTTTTATTATATAAAGAATTCTATTGAAATTATATATATATATATATATATATATATACACAAAAACAAAGAAATAATTAATAAAATTTAAAAAATTATTAATTTTTAAATTTTCACTTGTTATTTTCCTTGACCTTATGAATTATTTTTTTATTTACTTTATAATTAATATTTTATAATTATACAATTATTTGTTTTATGTTTATTTTTATCTTTAGCTATAATTTTTAATTTTATGATTCCATATTATTACTAATGTGGAATAATTTCTGTGAAAATACTAGAAGTTGATTAAATTTAATAAATTAATAATAAATAATTATTTATAAGAATTAATTAATAATATAAATAAATATATTTTTTAGGTTTTTGAGAATTCATTTCTAGCTGCAAGTGAAGATGGTAGAATATATAGATATAATCAAGCATCTAATGGAATATTAAATATTTATAAAGGTCATAAAGCAGCAGTTACTTGTTTATATGTATATAATGCAAACAGCATAGATATTAATAAAGAATGGATGTTTTCTGGTTCATTGGATGGAACTTTACGATGTTATAATATAATGGTAAATAATATATTTATCTATAAATTTAATGTAATATATGTTATTTATTTCATTTTTCTATATATTATATATTAAATTATTATGTTGTTATATTCTTAAATATTCTATTATAAATATTTAATTTAGACTGGAATACAAATAAGAGATACAGCAGATATAAGTAGTCCAATACAATGTATGGATGAAGCATGGGGAATAATTTTTATTGGTACTAAATCAGGTCATGTATCACGTTATCATATAAAGGTTTGTTGAAAAACTTTTGAAATAAAATTATTTTTATATTGGATATGAGTATTATCTTTATAATGAAAGATACATGAACATTTCAGTCAGGTGTAATTAAAGGAAATAGCATACAATTCTCAGATAAATCTGTGTTAGCTTTAAAAGCAACTAATGAGGGTCCACGACGAGTTCTTATTGTAGCATCGCGTAATCAACCGATAACAATACGAGATGCTCAGAACGGCCTATTTCTTCGCACAATTTGTGGTCAAAAAAATCACACAGTATATAGTTTGATGCGTGATTATAATTTGATTTATTGTGGTACGAGTAGTACGTCTATACCTGTATTTGATTTTACGGTTCGTAATAATAATATATGTATCTTATCACATTATTATTGTAATATTACATTATTATGTAAAAATCATTCTTTATTTTTTTTTATTTTATAGAATGGTGAACAAACAATGCAGTATAATGCTGGTGTAGGAATCGTATGCATGCGTTTATATAAACAATTATTATTTGCTGGTTGTTATGATGGAAATATTTATGTATTTGATACAAAGGTTAATATTAAGCATAATAAAATATAAATAATAATAATGAAGTATTAATAGTAAAAATTATATTAATTTTCATATTTTAGGATCATCGACTTATATGTAGTATTCCTGGACCTGGTAATATGTTATTAAGTATGGAAGTCATAGATAATAAGGTATCTTATTTTTATAATAAAATATTTATTAAAATATTATTGAAATATTATATTAAATATAATATTAAATTATTTGTTTTCTTAGATTATAGCTGGTAGCAAAGATAAACGTTTGCAATCATGGCAAATGCCTCAACAAGTACTATCTTTATTATTGAATCAAATTTGAACTGATAGATCCTAATCTAGTCGTGCTCCTAGGAAAAAATTTTAAATTTGGAGTACAATCTGTTTACAATGACCGTCTATAAAATATTTGTACAGATTCAAAATATTTGATCTGTAATATATATAATTTTATTTAAGAAACAATGCACATAAATAATATAAATATGTTTGTACAGGAAATTAGATAAATTATTGATATTTCACGGTAAAATACGAGTATTTATAGTAAATTCAAAAAACTTATTAGAATCTTACTCTTTATTCTATTTTAACACTTCACAATTCGCACTACTGGGAATAATAAATTTCCTGTGTCTTGTGCGGAATATAAATTACTTTTTTTTTATATTTTATATTCTTCAATAAAAAATACAAAAAACGTAATTTTAATTATATACAACAACAACAACAACAACAACAACAATAATACATATTAAAAAAAAAAAAAAAAATTATCATTTAAAATTCTTAAATTTTTGCACTTATTATTTTTTTCTTTTGTACCTGCATTTTTAAATGTTATCAAATTATATATCATCTAAATACATAATAAATGTAATAATGTTAATAATAATTATATTTGTTATTTTACATTAAATTTATAAGTAGTTGACAACATTTCATAATTTGCTTAATTGCAAAAAATTGAAGTATATTAAACTTATACGGAAAAATTTATTTGAATTAAATAAATAAGAAATATGAATTTAATTATATTGATAGAATGCATATCTTTTCAAATAAGAAATGCTATAATTTTCGCGTAAATGTTTATCATTAAATTGTTACATTAATTTTTATATATGATATTATAATTACTAATTAATATATTCTTTAATAAACTAAAAGAAAGATGTGTTTTTGTCAATAATATTAACAAAAAATGTTAAAAAAATTTATTTATATTAATATATTATGAAAATTTTTATTTTAAGAAAATATAATATGCAAAAAAATTATATCATATTTTGTTTTATCTTTAATATATATTATTTCATTTAATTAACATTTTGTATTTATAAATTATATTATTATTTACATACATCAATGAATATGCTAAATTATAAGTTCATTATGTATTTAGTATTTGTTATAAGTATAATAATAAAATATTGTTTTCGTAATATTTATTTTTGAAAAAGAGTTTTCTATATAAATTAATGACAATAATTTATTAATAATAATTTTTAAACATTTTCATACATTAAATTATACGAAAATCATACATAAACGAATGTAATAAAATATCTAAATCTCAAAATTAAAATTTTGTATAATTAAAAATTAAATTGAGAAAAAATATTTATATTTTATAGTTATTTTTTTATTTTTATTTTACTTAATTCTAAACATTATCATATCATTATTTTAAATTTTATTTTGTACAATGAAATAATCAATTGATATTAATAAACAATGTAGTTACTATAGAAAGATTTATTAAATCAATAAATTTCTGTACTTATACATATAAAATATATGATCAATTTACGAATGCGTAACAATATAAATATTTTTTAAATTAATAGATTTAATATGTGTCTTTGTCTTGGTCCTATTAAATCGGGAAAAACATTTTTAATGAAACGTTTACAAGGAGATGAAATAGACTATGCAACTCATACCGTTTCTACAAATGGTATAAATCTTTTTACCATAAAAAATGACACTGGCGAATTTGATATGCTTATTAAAGAAATAGGTGGAAATATGGCACCAATATGGAAACATTACTTTGACAAGGTGAATTTTTTTATAAAAATTTTGAATTTAAATTCCAAAATCACTTTATAATTTTATAGAAGTTATTTTATTTTTTAGACACAAAAACTTATTTATGTAATAGATACAAGCAATCTCTGTCAAATAAGTGCGGCAGGAGTATTACTTTATTCATTGTTAGTTGATCCTAGATTGCGAAATATAAAAATCGCATTAACATTGAATAAAATGGATCTTTCTTATCGTCAAATGCGCAATGAAGCCCTACTTATGCTACAATATTCACGTTTGCAAAAAGAAGTTACTCAAGAATTATCTGTATTTGAAACTAGTGGAATGACTGATCAAGGTATTGAAGAATTAAGAAACTGGTTATTTGATCCGATTTCTTTAAAATTTTCAATAAATTCAAAAAAGTAAAAATTAATATATAGTACAAAATAATTTTATCAGAAAGTGGATATTTTTTTTTTATTTACACTCAATGTTACAAATAATATAAGGATTCTACGAATAACTTTTCAATAACATTTGTCAGGTTTTTCTAAAAAATCTAAAAATTTCTTCAAAAGTGAAATTATTTAATATTGAGCGTACAAGATTCGTATAATTTGAAATATTAATATAATTAATTAACTCATGTATTTTTTAATATATTTTCGAAATGTTAAAAAAAATTATATAATTATCAATCAAAAAGTTTCTAAATTAATTTAAAATAAATACTATTTAAATAAATGTTATTTATTATTACAAGAAATACATTGTATTTGGTATGTCAATTTTAACAATATTTGAATAGATATATTGAAAATATTTGATTTTATTTTTATTGATTTATATCAATAGTATATTTTTAAAATAAGTTTAGAAACTTTTTGATTATTTTTATATGCATATGTGCATTTATATGAAATTTGATGCAAACTATCATGATAATATAAACAGCATTAAAGAGTACAAGCATATACAACAAGAAAATAAAACAATATGATTTCCACAAAAATTAGAAAGAAGAAAAATATAGTTTGTTGCTATCTTGTACTAATAATGATAAATACATAAATGTTTATACATTTCTTAATTTGTTTCTCAAATATTTAAGATTTTTCTTATAAATCTATTCGTGAGCTTTTCAAAATATAATAAACTATACAAGAATCAGCAAAAACTATGTCTAATGTATCCTTGTAAGATCTTCCACTATTTTTACAAGATCATCCACTGTTGCTTCTTTTTTCATGCCGCTGGGATCGTCAATCTATTAGTGAAAAAATGAATTAAAAATATAATAAGCTATATACATATTATTATATAATTTAAAAAACAATTTAATGTACCATAAGACCACTTGCAACTTCTGCCATTTTATCAGGACTCAAATCAAGAAAACTTTCGATTAAATCTCCATCTATAAAACCTTCACATTGCTCAATTTTTAATTCCGTATTAAAACTTCTCCAAAAGTTATGTTCTATTTTACCAACACTTTTTATTACACTTGTTAATCTATCTTCAAGATTTCTTAAGAATTCATAAAATATAAATGGAATTTGTGTAACTAAACCGATTGCACCGCTAACAGTACCAAACAATACGCAACCTTGTGTAGGTGTACTTGATTCACCTAAATTTTGCATTACTAAAGATCCATGTCGAAAAACATTAACCATATCACCCAAATGAAATTGTCCAACTTCTTGCATTTGTTGTCTTTCATCTTCTGAAGTGGCAGCACTAAAATACATTTTAATTTATTATTTTATAATAAATTATTTTATAATATATATTAATTATTTTATATATATTATTTTATAATATTAATGTGTATACAAATATAATATAAATTTATCAAATTAACAATTTACCTATCTTTTTGGCAAACGAATAAATTAAAGCAATTCTCTGCACCCAAAAAAGTATCATCATCTAAAATTTCAATGGCAGTCATCCAATTTGGATTATAATCTCTTGCTATTTCTTCAAAACAACCTTCCATTGTTTTATATTGCAACAATGTAAGAGATCTCATAAGATCTCCAACTAAAATAAAATCGCCTTTACTTTTTAAGTAAAGAGCAATAATATTATTAAAATGACTACATTCTAATCTGAGTTCCTTTTCCGCTGTCCATTCAAATAAACGAACAGTGCTATTTATACTTGCAAGAAGTTTTCCATTAAATTCAGTTAAAGAATAACATGATCCTTTAATTTCTTTTTCAGCTACTTGTGTAAGTTTTCCATCACTCCAATGATATAAAAGTATTCTACCCATTTTTGGTTCAGTTTCATCTGGATGAACAAGTGCAGTTCCGACTATGTAATAAGAAGTAGGATCTTCACCTAATTTTGTTGATATCAATGATAATGCATATTCAGTGGGCATTAACATATGTGCATGTAAAACTTCAAAAGTATGTTGATCAATGATAAGTAGATTATGTACTTCAATTTCTTGACAAATATCACTAGCTGTATGTCCTGTAGGTTTATTATAAGATGCAATATGACTGCTGCTAGATGTAGAAGCTGCTTGTGTAGATGCTGAATGTCTTACAATGCTTACACCACTACTATCTTGGATGTCAACACGCATTGTTATTACTCCAAATGTTTGAGAACTTTCTTGGTAAGCAATTCGTCTTGGTGATTCTCCAAGAGGAACAGTTCGAATATGTAATTTTTGAATTTCATCAATCGTTCCAATTGTTACTGTACTATCAGTTGCTAATGCTAAGCTATCAGGGTATGATTCTGCATTTAAAGAACACATATGATTTACTTCCTTTAAATTAACATTGCTGAATACTAGTTTATGATTCGACGAATAAATTACAGTAGGCCTATCGGAACATGCAAAAACATTAGTGGTGAACAATGATCTGAAAGTTCTTAAAACTGTTGGTTGTGTACCTAAAGTAACTTTCTTTTTATCAGAAAGTATACCATTTTGCTTGTGTAAAGTAAAATAATACATGCTACCATCTCCAAGAGCACAAAGCAGATATGTATTACCTTCAAAACATGTCATTAAAATAGATCTAGGTATAATTTCACCACCAAGTAATTCTTTGTTAATTTCTTCTAAAGCAGGTAAAGTTAAAATATGAACAGAAATATGTGTCCATAAACCTACTGCAGCAATTTTTGCTTCTGTATTACCATCCAATGGAGATATATCTAAACAAGCAACTTCATATTGTAAAGTAGTAAATCCTTTTGGTAAAATTTGCCCACATGAAATTTCTAAATAAAATAAATCATTTCCAGTAGCACAAAGTACTTGTGTACCATTACAAGCAACTACACTAATAGTTCTTTTATTTTCTGGCTCCCATTCAGAAACAACTGTTTTAGTTTCATATGAAATTAATCTGGCAGATGTTGGCGTTATCTGAATAAATAAATCATTTGTAACATTCCCAGTATGAAAAGTTTGTTCATCAGAAACAAAACCTGGAATATCTGTTTCTTCAACTTCTTCTCCATTTAAAGTCAAAATTCTGGTTTGTCCAACAAAAGATAAAACCAAGGTATTATCAAAATTGCCACCACCAATTTTTAATGCCCACATACCCTTGATACCTGGCAAATCTATGCTTGCATGTTCTTCAATACCTATTCCATTTCTTATAATTCTAAGAGAACCTTCCTTGAAAGCTCCAGAACATGTAACCATCTGTCCTTGACCTTGTCTTTCAAGATCAACTACTGCCATGTCAACTATTGGTGCTAAATTTGTAAACGTTTCCATTGGTACACAATAGGAACCATTTTCATCTGCTTTTGTAATTAATTTAACTAATTGTGAATCACCCAATCTACTACCAACAAATATTACTCCATTATCTAAATATGTAATGCATTCTGGTATACTAATTTCTCCTAGAAGTTCAACTTTTAAATCTTTCACAACTTGCGTACCATCAGCTTTTTTTTCTTGTTCCACAAATAACATAAACAAATGTCCAGCCATGTCTCCTAATAAATAACGAAGTCCTTGATTATCGACTTTAGCATAGCATGTAATAGTACTTTGTTTGATAATTGGAGGCACAACAGCAACATATGTATTCCCATCATGATATAATATACTTTCTTGACCTATTATTATTGCACCACAAATAGGAGAAGGTACAGGAATAACTATCATAGCTTCACGTTCTACGTTATCCTGTCTCCAAGGTATTTTAACAAATTCTTTATCTCTTAAAGAAATTTCATGTGTCTTAACATGTCTTCCATTAATATCTTGATGAATTAAAATTAATGTAGGATTAGCACATCCGTGAAGAAAATTTACATCCTGTACTTGATGTTCTTCCATACGTATTGATGATGCTTTTAATTCTGGATTATCTTTATCAAGAGGTATAATTTTAAAAAGACCATCATATAATCGTAGACCAATTACACGTGCTTTAGGATCAATTACAGCTTTGATTCCTGTTTCTGAAGCTTTTCCAATACGATCTGCTACATTTCCATGTGCTTTTGTTATAATTTCTATATTTTCTCCTTCTCCAATACATTCCAAAATCATAGCATTATAACGTGTAGTTAAAAGAAACAAAAGATCTTTTTTTTCATGCTGTAGAGATATTCCAATCAATTAATTACATATTAATTTATTTTAATATGATTTAAAAATCATATTAATAGATTATTTATATTTTATATTTATTATTTATACTTATATGTAATAATATATGTGCATGAATGAAAAATAATTAATTCTTTGTACATATGAGGTTATATTATTCTTAATAAAATAAAAATATTATAAATATATATGTATTAAATAAAATATATAAATTTTATTATATTTAATATTAACATGAAAATATGAAAATAAATAGAATAATTTATAAAAATTAACAAATAAGATATTAGTATAACCTTACCGGCGGCCGAAAAAACTTAACAACTGCAATTTTTCCATAAATTCCAACTTCTTTTAATGGTCTTAAACCTTCTGGAGTAACAAGATATATTTCTAATCGAACATTTTTTGCTAAAATGAGGTTCAAATCCGTAGGGGAAGTAAAATTACCTTGATACGTAAAAAGAAAAGAATTGTTTATCTACGTAAGCATAGAATTTTTTTGTACATTTCTCTTACTTACCTGTCACACATGCGGTGACAGCTGTAGGCTTGTGTGCCGTTACCACATAATGATGAGACATCGCTTTCATAATATTTAATCCAACAACTTTTAGAAACTTGTTAACACTTCAACCATAAGATACGACCAAACGCTGGCCTTGCGTGCTTTTCAATTTCACGCGCCACGAAGTTAGCAACGATTCACAGTGTATTAAGCCTGGTTCACAATAAACATAAGGAATATTTTAAAATAAAGTTTTAAACAAAAGTTACTTCTTATATTGCTTATTCAGCAAATATACATATTTGAATTGAAACGTAATTTCATAAAAAAAAATACAAAAAAATTATATATTTCATATTTAAATAAAAAATGTGAATCAATTATTTAAATTTTTTGTTATTTAAATTAATTTCTTAAAAAAACACTTTTTTATAGATAGAATTCCGTTTATCACTTTTTAAGAAATAAAAAAAATTAAATTGTATGTACATTTTACAATATATCTTACGATACTAACAATATACATATTTATTAAATTTTTATGGGGATCTTATATTCTATCATAATAAAGCTATCTCATAATCAGATATATTCACATTGTTGAAGAATTTTTTTAGATGAAGCTCTTCACTTCTTTGTATTAAGTTTCAGGAGAATAATTATAATAAAAGAAAGAAACTTTGAAATTTATTAAAAATTTAAAATATGTGAAATATTTTTAACATATCTTATATTCAGACCATAAACTAATATGATATTTTAATTTATACAATTGTACAATATCACATTACTTTTATTATTAATTTATTAATATAGCTTTATTTTAATTAGATCTAGTTTTATAACTTATTAGTTGATGGTCTGTAAACCCCAAATTTATACATTTGTACCATCAAATGGCAGTTCATTGAAAACAGACTACTAAAAGACAATTATTTAACTGCATCACAATTGTTATCAAATGAAGATAAAATATAGAGAATACACCACAAATATAATACAGCTCTTTGTAATACTTTAGCCTGCATAAATATAAATTTTACTCTTTCATAAGATTAGGTATGTATTTCCTATTCCATTACATATTTAAGTTTACACAAAACAGTTTTAAAAGAAATGGGAAGTAAATTATAAGGGCACATTTAAGGACAATCTAGGTTACATATCTTATATTGAAAGAGGATTTTTTTACTGCACAAATGCAATATTGCATTTAAACCAGTCTTGTTTCCTAAATTGGTAGGATTAAAGCAAATATGCAGGACTAATGACATATTTAACATGACTTGTAAGTTAATTTTTAAAACATTCAATAGATTTTTATATGGTGGTGTATAAAAACAGCTTTTTATAATTTATGTAGGGAGACCATCAATTTTTTGAATGGTTACATGACCATTTGAAAGATTAACTGGGGTCATAGATGCTTTAGAATTCTCACTTGAACTACTATCACAAGTATCACTTTTACTATCAGTACTAGAGACAGAACTATCTTTTCTCTGACTATTTTTACTTCTAGAAACATATCCCATAAGTTCTGAAGAAGAGCTAGAATTTGGAAGGAGACAACTACATCTGCTCCTATTCTCATTACTTGTACTATCACTGTCGCTTTCGCTATCAACACTTGAAACTGGACTGCCGTCCCTTTTAGCTCTTAATAATTCATTTTCTCGTTTTAATTGTTCATTTTGTTGCATTAAATCATCAATTCGTTGTTGACAGATTTTTAACTTTTTTGCTGATTCTGAATCTGTACTACTACTGTTGCTTTCCAAGTCTCGTTGTTCTGTTTGATGAAAATTTTTACCACGTAGTCGTTTTGTTAATAAATCTACTTTTGCTTCTAATTGCAGATATTCCTGTATCAGTTCTGATTTACTTAATGTGCTTAATCTTTCAGCATGAAGATCTTCATATGCAGTTGAGAATTCCTTTGTCAAGAATTCTTCTTCGTCTTCTGGAGACGAATAAAAATAATCTTCATCAGAGTCAACACTGAAACTAGAATCTCGAGTACGAGAGGGGGCTGATGGTTTTTGAAATGTAGCAGGTAATTCTGATGATGCAGCTTCTGAAAGCTTTTGGTCAAGATCTGGAAGATCACTGTGATCATCCATAAGAAATTGTGTAGTGTTATATAGTGCTGGAGGTTGTCTACCAGTTTTTGCTAATCGACCTCTAGATCTATATCGCAGCTGTTGTTGATATGATAATTGTTGTTTTGAATATGGTTTTAATTTTCTATGTTTAGGTTTACCTCTACGAGTTTTTCTTTTTTTCGCTGCAATATCAATTCCATCTTCATGCTGACCTCCCTCCTGATCTCCACTACCACTACCACTTTCAAATTTTCCAGAATTTTTTATTAATAATTTAGAACACTAAAACATAGAAACAATTATATTAATTTTTAATTTTCAATGCATTTAAATATATTTTATTACATATTATGTTGTAACATTTATTTTAAAAATTTTATAATTAAGAATCATTTAATATGATTAATACTACTAAACTTTATTTGAATTTCATTGTAAAAATATAAAACTACATTAATGATATATTTAAAATATTTAACTTTTCATGTAGCACAATATTTTTAAATATTCAAACTAAAGCAAATATCTTACGGTTTTCTTATTAATATAATTATTTTTGTTGATATTTTCTCCGGTAGAGAGCGACACTTGTTCCGAAACAGGCAATGACAACGATGACGCCGCAGGCGTCGGCTCTGCTTGTACGCCCTTCACGTCATGTACTTTATCAATGCCGTCCGACACTTTCTCCATTACCGTTTTGACATCATGATTCTCCATATTTATAATATTGACCAAAATTCGGCGATTTGCAGTGATACAAGCACTCATTACCGCTTAAAAACACTATCTCGTCCACCAATACCTTCCACTCCCGTTTTACGAACCGTACGTCTTCACTGCAAACAGCGACTGAATCGCCATGTTTGATTTATCCGTGATTCCGTGCGATAGCGAAGCGCGACGTGCTAACATTTCAGAGGAGTAGGGAGATTTGTTCCGAAAGGTGGGGCAAATGTATTTCTTTCCCACCGAACTTCCTACCATTTTCACTTATCCTTCAGGTACTGCTGCCTGAAAGACTATGGCAATTTTTTTCTTACTGCACTCCTAATTTAATGTTTATAGTATGAGTGAACGATAATCATATATCAAGTATATTTTATTAATACTTATTATTTTATTAGTGAATATTTTTTTAAACATCGCTTGGATTTTCAATGTATGTATGCTTAAAAATTTTTTACATATTTATATATCATACATATCATATTCAATGTAATTAATAATTAAAGTTTCGAATTGATCATATATATGAATGAAAAAAATATTGTTCTATATTTTTTAACATATTTTTGCAATATAATATTATAATATTTATATTATTCAAATATATATCATACCTTATATAAATTTGATTCTTTAGTTTCACTAAATAAAAATTTTCGTTTTTTAAATAATAAAATATTTGATCGACTTAAATAGATTTACAAATTGATAATAGAAAATAAGTATTTAATTTTTAAATAAAAATATTAAATTAAAAATTATATTACTAACTATTATTTATTTTTAATATATATTATTATTATTTATGTATACGAATGTATAAAAAATGTATAAGAATTAATATTATTTCAGATATAAATAGTTTTATATAATATATTAAAAATATTTTTATTTTTTCAATGCAAAATAATTTCGACTTTTATTTCAAAAATTTAAACATAAAACTTCTTTATTATTATAAAATTTGAGTATATTGCATTTTTAATGAGTGCATTTTTTTCATATACTGAATTTTATAATTATTTCTTCAATTTTATAATATATATAATCTGATAAACGACATTTGTATCTATGAATGAATAATGTCTTTTCATCCTATACTTTAAATAAAAATTCAATCAAAATATGAAATATTAACGAAATAGTAAAAAATATAATTTTAATTTTAAGAAGATAATGAAGAGCTGTAAAGATCTAGTTAAATTATTTGCTGAACTGAAGGTACACTGTATTTAATATGATACATATATACATATATGTCGACCTAGTTCGTAGTTATATATAATTGTATTATAACTTATATTATATATATTCGTATTTACAAATAGCTACATATAGATTTCCTTTTATAAACAGTATTTTTCAGTTAATGAATATCATCATATCATCGCATCATTATTTGCATCATCGTTTTTCAACTCAAAATGAATTTTCTCGAACTATCATGTTAAGAATTTTAAGCATGTTTTTCAATGGATATGATGTTCAATAAATTTAATGTTTATAATTATAATATTATAATTATAATATTTTATTGACTTCATAATTATGAATATAATATTTTATGAATAATGAAATTGGCAATAACAAATATAAATATGAAACATAAGAATATATTTAGCATTAATTTAATGTAATATTTTCTTTCCTTATATATTATATTGTAAAAAAATATTACATAATTGTTATAGAAATAAATCTGATATATAGAATTTTTTAATTTTTTTTAAATAAAGAAATATGTATATTATAAATAATTTTTTTTGTTTATATATAAATATTAATTTTAAGCATTTACAAATTTTTAAAATAATGAATTTTTATACAATAGAAAGAAATATTTTTTTATTTTTCAATAAAAATATCAATCATAATTAATATATTTAGATTAGATTATTATATTTTTTATGCAAATATTGATCTTGATATTACTAATATTATTATATTTACATTTAATTGATTTATTTTTTAAATAATTATAAAAAAAAAATTTTTTTATTGTTCAGACATTAATTACATTCATTAAAGTAATTTTTTGAATATAAACACGAAAAATTAAATTAATCATAATATTAATAGAGATAATTTAATATTAGATAAAAAGGTAAATAATATCATATTAATTATACACAATATAATTTTCATGAAATAAAAAATAATTTAATATCATTGATTTATTAAATATATAATTTTATAAATTATATATTTAATAAATTATATAATTTGTTTATCTTTTATATATTTTAACATGTAATAATATAGTACAATATGTTTTCGTATTTTATTGGTATATTTTATTTATATTGATGTAACTTTCAAAATACTTTATAATTACAATAGTTCAAATATTAATTTCGGTAATAATGATAAATTTTTCACAATATACATATATGTGAAAAGAATACGTATAAAATAATTTATCAAAATTCAAATGATTAATGTAACTATAAATACGTATTTTATATAGATTTTTGTACAATCTTGTTTAGAATATTTTTTAAAATATAAATTCTTTATAATTAAGATTGCGAATCATTATAAATATTTTTATAAATTTATTATGTAATGGACAAAAAAGACATAATATACATACATGTTATAATGTAGATATTATGTAGAAATAGATATTATATCGATTATTGACAAATTATTCTAATTATATTATATATATATAATTAAATATAAATAATATATATATATATATATATATATATATA
>NW_025222928.1:5311635-5361677 GCF_014066325.1 Apis laboriosa | reverse complement strand
ATATATATATATATATATATATATATATATATATAAAACATTAAACAATATTAAATGATAAACAACTAAAAAAATTTATTTTTTTTTTGTTAAAGTTTATGAATAAAACATATATTGATATTTATATACTTAAAAAAAGTATATGAAAATAAAATGTTTAAAATTAAAATTAAAATTAAAATTAAAATGTTTAAAATAAAATAAAATTGACGTACAATAAAAAAATTCTATAAAAAATTTATTATAAATACTTATAAATAATTATAAATTATTATAGTTGTTAAATTAAAAGAATATACACACATAATATATAGGTATGTATAAAATAATAGATAAATAGGAATAATTCAAATAATTATATTTTTTAGTAATATTTTTTTATTTATATTACTTATTGTATTATTTTATATTTTTTTTATAATTTAATAATTACATATGATGTATAAAAATTATTTGTATAAATATTATTATATATTAAATGCATATATACAGGCTGAAAATATAAAATTACTTTTTTATATAAACATAAAATCCTTAATCCTATATCTATTGTTACAAGCATTATTTTAAAATATATTTTAAAATTTATTTTATATATTCTTAATAAAAAGAAATATAATAAGATATCTATGATAAAATAATAAAAATTATTAATATATATTTTTGAAATTAATAATATTTGTTTCATCTTTTTATAATAATAATAATAAATTTATTCAATTACAAGTTCATGCTGATCTATTTCGTGAAAAGTTCTATTGATGTCCTGAACCCATTTCTGTAATCTCTTTTCTTGTTCCATTTTCAATTTATTAGTTTTCTTTCGTTTTATTTCATGTTCAATTGATTCCATTTCCTCTTCTTCACTTTCTTCTTCAGAAAAACTATATTTTACATTACGTTTGCGTTTATATGAATGTCGTGGAGGCTAAAATATATACACACATATATATATTAGATTATTGTTAGTAATTTAAAAAAATTTATTTTATTAATAATAACTAAAAATAATATACTTGTGTAAAATGAGATGGTTCAAAATCAGTAAATAATGGAATATTAGATGAAGACACTACAGATGTTCCACCTGTTTCAGATAGAATATCAAATGTATCAGAAAAATTCAAAATATCAATTTGTTTCTTTTTTTCTTTAATAGGTAATTTTTTTATTTCTTTATTTTTAATTAATATATTTTCTTTATTACATATATCTTTCTCTTCTTTTAAATTTTTAATAAGCAATTTATTTTTTATCTCATCAATTGATAATCTTGCAGTAAGTTTTATGTCATGTATAATTACATTTGATTGAACAAATTTTTCTTGTTTGTTACTTTCAATTTTATGTTTAATAGAAGATATCTCTTGATCAGACTCACTATCACTAAAACCAAATGTGTTATTTAATTTTATATTAGATTCATTAACTTTTTTCATTGATTTATTGATTATTGATATTGATTGTGTATCATCAAAAATTCCATGTGGTGTTTTAATTGTTGTGCATTGTGGTAGTTCCATTATATTAAGAAAATTATTTAAATTTGATTGTTTCAGAATTCTTTTCTCATTAAAAATTGAATTACTTTGTAAACCTGATGGTCCAGGTTGAGAAATAAAATTTTCTTTTTGTTCGTTAGCTTTTACATTTAATATATTTTCTTGAATTTGTGTGCTAATTATTTCTTTTTTAAGATTTTTTTTTGGACTTAATATACTATTCTTTTTAATTTCCTTATTATCAAAATTAAATGCATTATTTACATTAGAAGTAATTACACTGATTGATTGTATATTTGATTGAATGTTTTCAGTTTCAATTGGTATATGTTCATTTATTTGTTCTATTGAAGATTTAAATTGTAAGGAGTGATCAATATTTGTAATTTCTGTACCAAATTTTCTTGAAGTTAAAAGATTTTTCTTTTTGGGAGTATTAATATTTATATATTCTTCTGTACTTATATTTTCATTATTTTTTTGTAAAGTGTTTTTTGTTTTTGTTACATTTGCAAATTGTTTAGATTCATTTAATGTTCGCACAAGTTTTTTATTAATAATATCATAATTATTATTTTTAGGTGTGCTTTGAAATACATTTTTTACTTGAGAAAATGTAAGTAATGATGCTCTCCAAGGACTGCAGAGCATCTGAGAATTTTCTAATGATTTCCTAATTGGTGATAAAGACTTTTCAAGTAAAGAATAATTAAGTGTATTATTTTGTTGTATTTGTTTATTATTAAAAATATTCGTTGGCCTAAATGGTTTAAAATCATTTGAATTTGATATTTGTGAAGTATCTATTATTGAAATTCTTTTATCACTTAAATCTTTTACTGATATAATTGTAGGTTTTGTAGCTATTTCATCAATAATATGTTCTTTGATTATATTTTCTGAATTCTTCAATTGTTTATTTATTTCTATATTTGATTTAAGATTTTTTACTAAATTTTCTTTTAAAATATCATTTCTAATATTCAAATGTTCCATAGAATCTTTTTTTTTTGTTTCAAATTCTACAAAATCTGAATTTTTTATTTCTTCACATTTTTTAATAATTGATTTTTTTTTAGCAATTTGTTTCACAGGAATATTTTTCTTTTTTCTGTTTGTAACTTTTCTTTTAGTAACTATTTTTCTTTTTTGTTTCTTTGGTAATCTTTCATTTGAATCATTAATATCAAACTTAAATTCATATATTTCACTAATATTTTCTTTTTGCTTTTCTGGTGAAACATGTTTATAAATTGGTAATTTCTTTTTATTAATAGATAATTTCTTTGTTGATATACTATTCATGGAATTCTTAGAATTTTTAGAAGATCTTAAAAAATGTATTTTAGATTGGTTCAGAAATGATTCTTTTAAAGACATTTGCTTTGTAATATTTTTTTTTACTCCTGTAATAAGTTTTCTTTTTTTATTTTTTGATTCCTGTTTATTCATATTGGAATTATTACGTGTAACAATATTTTCTGATTTCATTGTATCATTAATATTTTCCTTGGATAACTTTTTATTTTTTGTAATTTTATGTTTTTCTTTTTGTGTGATTTCTTTAGTTTGTGAAATAGATGTTTTGGCTTTTCTATTTTTTGTCTTTTTGGCTTCAGTTATGGACCTTGTATTCATTATTTCAGTAGGATTTTTCATTTTTGATGTTTTAATAATAATATTCTTAGTTTTCGATGTTATTTTTGACATGATATTTTTTTTTTAATTGTATCTTTTGGAAACTTTGCATAGATGAAATATGTTTTTTTATTAAATAAGGAATCATTTGTAGGTAAATAACATAAATCTGAAACAAATTAATTTTTTTAAATGAAATGTTAAGGATTAATAATAAATGATAAAAATTAAT
This sequence comes from Apis laboriosa, assembly GCF_014066325.1. NCBI lineage: Eukaryota > Metazoa > Arthropoda > Insecta > Hymenoptera > Apidae > Apis > Apis laboriosa. The sequence goes on along the minus strand of NW_025222928.1, from coordinate 5,358,305 downwards.
AATATATACTTTTTATAATGGTTATTGATTATTGAATTAATATTAATTAAAGATAAAAATTTCTAGTATTAAAAATTAATATTTATAAAATTTATAGATTATAGATTATATATAAATTATTGTAATATAAATTATATATAATATGTAAATTTATATTTATATAAAAACAAATAAAAATATAGTAAATAAATTATAATATTTATAATTATAATTATAATATAAAATATATATAATATAATATAATATATATAATATAATATATTAATAAATTATAATAATAATTAGAATAAATAAAAGATAAAACAAAAATAAAAATGTTAAAAATGTTTATTTATATTTTAAATAAAATTGATGAATTTTTAGATGAAATTTAAAATATGTCAACATATGTGATGAAATTAAGATTTTATTTAAGATTAAAATTAATTCTTATATTTCGTTTTAATTTATCTTATTTCTATAAATATCCAAACATTGATAAAAATTTGAATATTTTATTTATAAAAATAAATTTAATTATAATAATATAAAAAATTTAATTATAGTAATTTTTATTAACATTATAATTAATTTTCCATTCATTCTAAAATCATTAATATTATAAAATTAATTTTTAAAAATTTTATATAATTTACCTTAACTAAAAAATAAAAAATTCATTGAAATAACATTTCAGTTTACCGTTAACATTTTAAATTTACAAAAAATTTTTTTTTAAAAAATAATAATTTACTATAGTGAACAGTTTATTAGAAAGAAAGTTTAAAACAACGTAATACGTCAGTTTACGTAATACATCAGTTTCTTTTTGTTTAGATAAATTGAAAATAATTATAAGAATAAAAAGTATTTATTATAAATATTGTTTTAAACAGTGTTCCAATGAGACATAAAAAAATAAGAGATGAAACAAACACTTCAATTATATAGTTTATATACGATTAAAAACTGTACATATAGTAGATTGGAAAATTCTCGATAGAATCTATGTATTACTGATACTAAGATGGCACTCTTATAAAGGCAGATTACATAAAAGCAAAGAAGGAATCCAGTTACTCGTATCTGATTCGCTTGTTATAATATTACTATATAATTGATTTGAATGTAAAATTTTCAGGCAATAACTATTTTTTTCCATTGGATTTATTAAAAATAACTAATTGAATTTGTATTTTTTCCGAATATTTTTTTTATATTTTTCTACTTATAAATAATTCTTACGACAATAGTCGTAAGAATAATTTAATAATCGAATAATTTAATAATTTTATAATAATACTAATTCACTATATATTATCTAAATTTAATATAAATATTATTTAATTTTTATTTTGTTTATTTTAATTTTTATTTTGTATTCTATACATATTTTAATATATAAACTATATGTAACTATAAACAAATATAACTAAATCATTGTATCTCTATTTTCTTATTTTATGTTATAATATTCGAAGAATATTGATAAAGTATTTCCCGCCAATATTTTTTATATAATATTGAATGTTTATATTTTACTAAAATCAATAAAAAATTAACTCAAAATGGAAGGATTTGATGATCCAGGAATATTTTTTTCTGATAACTTTTCAGTAAATGAATCTAATGATACTCAAACAAATCTTCAATTTTCAAAAAAAAAGTTTATGGAATTTATTAGACAATTTCATGAAGGAAATTTCAATTATAAATATAGGTATTTAAATAAGTTATAATTTTCTAATACATAAATATTTAATTAAAAATTATATTTTAAACAATATATTTCAAAATAATATTTAATATAATATTAAAATAATATACATAATATAATATTCAATATATTTTATTAATAATATAATCTTTCAGAGATATCTTAAAACGTAATTATAATTTGAGTCAATATTGGATAGAAATTAATTTAGAAGATTTAGCAGCTTTTGATGAATCACTGGCAGAAAAAGTACATAAGCATCCAACTGAATATTTACCTATTTTAGAAGAGGCTGCTAAAGATTTAGCAGATGAACTTACAGCTCCAAGGCCAGAAGGCGAAGAAAAAGTTGAAGACATACAAGTTTTATTATCTTCAGATGCACATCCAAGTTCCTTAAGAGGAATCAAAGTAAGACTTAATTTGAAATTATTTACTTTACTTAAAAAAAAAAAAATTTTATATAGAAAATTAAAACTTATATAATTTATTGTTCTTAATGTTTATTTCATATTAGTTTATAATCATATTATTTTTTTAGCCTGATGCAGTTTCTAAACTTATTAAAATACCTGGTATTATCATTTCGGCATCTGGAATTAGAGCAAAAGCAACAAAAATTGCTATACAATGTCGTTCTTGTAGAAGTATGCAAAGTAATATTTCAATTAAACCTGGTTTAGAAGGATATGTTTTACCTAGAAAATGTACAACAGAACAAGCAGGACGACCAAAATGTCCACTGGATCCATTTTTTATAATGCCAGATAAATGTCACTGTGTTGATTTTCAAGTTCTCAAATTACAAGAATTACCAGATCAAATTCCACAAGGTGAAATGCCAAGACATTTACAATTGTATTGTGATCGTTATTTATGCGATAGAGTTGTACCAGGCAATAGAGTTCTTATTTTGGGCATATATTCAATTAAAAAAGTTACTAAAACTACTGGTAATAGAGGAGGAAAAGATAAAGCATTAATTGGTGTTCGAGCGCCATATATAAGAGTAATTGGTATTTCTATAGATGGAGAAAATACAGGCAATGGTAAAATTACATATATAATTATATATATATAAATTTTTTATTTTATTTTTATGATTTTTAGGTTCTCATTCTTGTGTTACAAATGAAGAAGAAGATTTATTTAGACGTTTTGCATCAGATTCTAATTTATATGAAAGAATTGCAAAAAGTATAGCTCCTAGTATTTTTGGTGCATTAGACATAAAAAAAGCTATAGCTTGTTTATTATTTGGTGGTTCTAGAAAAAAAATGCCTGATGGTCTTTGTAGAAGAGGAGATATTAATATTTTAATGTTAGGTGATCCTGGTACAGCTAAATCACAATTATTAAAATTTGTAGAAAGAATTGCACCAGTTGCAATTTATACATCTGGGAAAGGAAGTTCAGCTGCAGGTTTAACAGCATCAGTATTAAGAGATCCCATAACAGTAAGTTATTAATAATTTCCATAAGTAATATATTTCATATTTCATTTTTATTAAAATATTTCATTTAACTTTTAGAGAAATTTTGTTATGGAAGGAGGTGCTATGGTTCTTGCAGATGGTGGTGTTGTCTGTATAGATGAATTTGATAAAATGAAAGAGGATGATAGAGTTGCAATACATGAAGCTATGGAACAACAAACAATATCTATTGCAAAAGCAGGAATAACTACAACATTAAATACTCGTTGTTCTGTTTTAGCAGCAGCAAATTCAATATTTGGACGTTGGGATGATATAAAAGGAGAAGAAAATATTGATTTTATGCCAACAATTTTATCACGTTTTGATATGATATTTATTGTTAAAGATGAACACGAATTAAATAAAGATGTAACATTAGCAAAACATGTAATGAATATTCATTGCAATGCTACACAAGTTACAGAACAATCTGCCGAAGGAGAATTACCATTGCATATTTTAAAAAAATACATTCATTATTGTAGAACGTAAGGTTATTCATTATTTCAAAATATTTAATTTATTTTTTATTAATTTATATAATTTTTACAGTCAATGTGGTCCAAGACTAAGTAAAGAGGCAGGAGAGAAATTAAAAAATCGTTATGTTGTAATGCGAGCAAATACTAGAGAACATGAAAAAGACACAGAAAAAAGATTATCCATTCCTATAACAGTTCGTCAGTTAGAAGCTATTATAAGAATTTCGGAATCTTTAGCTAAAATGCAATTGCAATCTTTTGCTACAGAAATTCACGTGAATGAAGCACTTAGGCTTTTCCAAGTATCTACTTTAGATGCTGCAATGTCTGGATCATTAGCTGGTAATCTAGAATGAAATCAATAATATGTTTTGTTTTTTATTATACTATTTTTTAAAAATTTAGGTGCAGAAGGATTTACCTCGGATGAAGATCACGAAATGTTATCACGTATTGAAAAACAATTGAAACGTAGATTTCCTATTGGGAATCAAGTATCAGAGCAAAATATTGTTAAAGATTTTGTAAAACAAGCATATCCAGAACGTGCTATTTACAAAGTTATACATACAATGATACGACGTGGGGAACTTCAACACCGTATGCAACGTAAAATGCTATATAGATTACATTGAAATGTAATGACATTTTATATTTGCATTTTAATGATATATTTATTATTTATTATATATAGTTTCCATATTTTGTCCATATTTCATTCATTTCAATATATAAATATGTATATATTTAAACTACATATTAATAATCTTTTTTTTTTTAATTAGAATTGTAATTCATCCTTAAATGGATAATGTGGATGATTCTCAACCCTAAAGCAAATCAGATAAAAGAATTTTATATTTTTATATTCTTTGGAATGAAGTATTTTTAATAAATATATTTACCCCTTAAAAAACAAAAAATTAAAAATTCTTCCACGTGGACCTTTGTCTAAAGTACTTAAAAGTTTTGTTTCTTCTTCTTTTAATGAAAAATTAAATAAGTCAATATTTGTTTTCACTCTTTCTAAAGATGAACTTTTTGGTATTACAACAACACCTATTTGTAATAAGTAACGTAATAAAATTTGTGCTGGTGATTTTTTATATTCTGTGCTTATTTTTTGTACTGTTGGATGTCCTAGAAGATCTGGGAAATTTTCAATATTATGTTTATATTTTGTTTGAAGATGAATTTTAGCTCCAGGTGATGCCAAAGGACTATAGGCTGTTATAATGATATTGTGCATTTGACACAATTGTCGAAGTGAATTTTGTTGTAGATATGCATGTAATTCTATCTAATAATAATTAAAATATAGATTTATTTATATATATATTTCTTATTATAAAAACATTAAAAAGAAGTATAATAATTTATTTTCATTTCAAACTTACTTGTAAGTTACTTGGTTTAATTTGTGCATTCTCCCATATATCTAACACCTGTTTTTCATTAAAATTACTTAAACCTATAGATTTTGTACGACCTTTTCTTACTTGTTCTTCCATTTCCTAAAACAATTTAAAAAATAATGAATTATAAATTATTAACATTTATTATTAAAATTTATTAATAATAATATTAAACCTTCCACACTGAAACAGGATTTGTATCAAGATCTAACACATAAGTTCCATCTTCATGAACTGCTGGACTATAAGCATTTTCATCTAACTTAAAAGCAAAAGGCATATGGATTAAGTACATATCTAAATAATCTAGTCCAAGTTTTTTCAGTGATAAATTAATAAATTTTTCTACATCTGATGGTCGATTTCCATAATGGGGTAACTAAAAAATAAATAATTTTTTATTTTTAAGTATATAAATTGTTTTCTGTGTACATATATTACCTTTGAAGTGATGAAAAGATCTTCACGTTTTCCACCTTTTTCAAACCATTTTTTTAACACTTCTCCAATTGCTTCTTCATTATTATAATTAAATGCAGTATCAATATGTCTATAGCCAATTTCTAGAGCAAATGTCACAACATTTTCAATATCTTCAGCTTTAGCCTATGAAATATTCAATATTACACAAATGTAAAATATAAATTAATTTACACATAAAAATAATTAAATTTAAAATAATAATTTTAGCTTCAATGTAATAATTAAATCACCTGCCATGTACCTAAACCCACAATGGGCATATCATATCCTGACAATAATTGTACTGTTTGCATATTTTCTTTTTTCAATTGATCTGCTGTAAAAAATATTTGTAAAAATTAATTTAAATAATTTATAATATTTTATTATTATAAATTATATATTCCTATCATCAAATTATTGCAACAATTTTAGATTATTATAAAATATTATAATATATATATTAGTATTATTTTATATATATAAAAATTAACTACTTTATAGAAGTGCTATTTGGATACAAAATCAATTTCTAAAGTTAGATCAGACTTGTACTGTTCTGAATACATAAGTTCAAGTTTATAGAGAAAGAGTTACATATATGTATGTTCTACAGTCATTTATTGATCTGTGGTAAATTTTGCGATTGTTAACAGAGATTATGTTGAATATTGTAAAATATCTTTATTCATATCATAACATAGAAAGAAATAGAAATTTTGTTGTATTTCAGACTAAAATATCTTAAAATATTCATATTGTAAATTTTCAAATTAGTCGGTTACGAAATATAATATATTTAAGTTTACATTTGTACTTAAAATTAAGTAAAACTATTAAATAAGAAAATTTAAATAAATTAAATATAATACTTACATGATGATTGTACCAAAAATCGCTGTTGAGTTGTTATGAAAAAACAATTGACAAATTGATACATTATACATTGGCTAGTTAATGTATTAAATAAATAATTACGATATCTAAGCATGTTTTTTGGACATATAATAAACACGTAAAAATTTATAACTTATATAATAGTATAAAATGTCATAAATAAGATTTAAGAAATTTAGAATTTAAACTTTATATAAATTATATTCCCGCTTTATATTAAAATCATAGATAAATTAAAATATAGATTCAAGACTCATGGTTTTTCTAATGATCATTTAAAATAATATATTTAATTGTTCAATCAATTTTTTTTAAACAAAATGAAAATAATATTATATATATAAAATATGAAAATTATATTAAAATTTATATATCAAGACGTTACGTAGATATTATAAAATTTTATTATTTAATATATAAAAAATATAATTAAAATTTAAATAACATTTTGTAAATTAAATGAAAATTATCCTTATGAACAAAACTAAGCTATTGCACTGTTGGTAATATTGTAAAATTAATAAATCCTTGATTTTTTTTTATTTAATATCATGAAAAAAACAATAATATATTATTAAATCAAAAAAATCAAAAAAATATGATAAACTATAATTAAAAAATATAAATTAATGTAATATTACAAAAATAAGAAAATATTATAACATATATAATGAAATTAATAAAATTATTAATTGAAAAAAAATTATATGAGAAATTATGATATTGATATATAATAATAGAATTAAAATTTTTAAATTTCTAATTTATATCATATTTCTATAATTTATATAAAAATTAATGTATTATATATATATTATATATTATAGATTTTAATAATTTTACCGTAACTATTTAATTTTTTTATTTATTTTTTTATTTATTGTAGTATATATATATATATATATAGTATATATTTATAGTAATATATTTTATAATAATTTGTTAATATTTTATATTGATACTATTTAATCAGTTTTTTTATACGTATAATGTTTAAAATTATAATTTTAATAATATATAAAATATATTTTATATATAATATTATATATGTTAAAAATATTATTATTTTATATATTTTTAAAATAAATCAAAAAAGTTATTATTTTATTTAAATCATCTTTTCTATAAGAAATTATGTAGTTGGTCACAGTGTATATCAGTTATATATGATAAATTCAATACGATTGCACGTTTTTAATATGTTTGTATAAACATGAAAATTGTATCGTATTCTCGTATTTTATAAATAAAAGATTTTTATTATAATTTATGATTGAAAAACCTATATTTTTGAAATACAAACATGTTGATCTATGATATTTTACATAAAGAAACAGTATATCATTCAATTATTAATGATCTTCGTAATTACGGAGTTAAATATCGTTTAAAAAAAAATATGTTTAAAACAGAAAGATTCGAAGAAATTAAACATATTTCAAAAAAAATTTTTAAAATTTCTTTGTTATATCAACCATTAGATGTTGTGAATTTATCTTCTGGTGCCATTGTACATGTTCCTGTTTTTGTTAGCCAAGCATCTACATTTTTAGAAAAATATATTACTCAAGAAGGATTATTCAGAAAAGCAGGATCACAGCTTAGACAAAAAGAATTAATAATGCGTTTAGATAATGGTGGTAGTTTAGGAGAAAAACTTCATGCTGTTGATGTAGCTAATTGTTTAAAAACTTTTTTTAGAGATTTACCAGAACCATTAATTCCATATACATATCATGATTTATTTGTGCATTGTGTCATGCTCAAAACTTATTGTGTACAAGCATTGCTATTAGCTTGTATTCTTTTACCACCTCATCATTTAAATACTTTAGCATTTTTTATGGAATTTTTAAAAAAAGTATCATTATATGAAAAACAAAATAAAATGAGTATTGATAATTTAGCAAAAGTTATTGGACCAAATATTATGCCTTTACAAAAAACCACTATGTCTGCTGTACAAATGCGTCTTGAATTACATTTAATTGTTGTTAAGGTAATATATTTATTTTGAAAATGATATAGTTAATATAACATTTTTAATGTAAAATAATATTTATTTTAAATATTATTGTAGATTTTAATTGAAAATGCAGAAAGTATTGGTGTTTTACCAGATCATATAACACAAATTATTTCTATGGAAACAATTGGCAGTACAGATAATGAATTAGATATATCCGATCATTTACACTCAAAATCGAAAAAAAAAAAACATCGCAGTGGAAGTCTTACACGTAAGCCACATCTAAGTGCCTCCAACCTCAATCTAAGTATGTCTGTCGATCTGTTCACAGTAATTTAGTTCTGAATTTTATCCATATGCATTGTATTGATATTAATAATAAACATACAATGAAAATTTTATAAAATAAATATAAATATGTATTCTAACAAATGCATCATTCAATTAATTTAATTTAATTACTTGACAGATCAAAATTTTTTATAAATATAGAATTCCATAAAATTTAAATATTTTTTTGTAGGAATGTTTAATGGTTTAAAAAAGATTGTTAGTAAAAATGTTGCATCTGAAGATAGTGCACATGACAGTCAAAAGAATGTTGAAAATACTGATTCAATACATGCACCAAATATTAAATCCACAAAAAAAAGGAAAGTTGATTATTTAGATTCACCAAATACAAAAAAGAAGTATGTATTTAACTTGTTTTTTTTCTTTCCTATTATAAATATAATTAAAAAATATATATATATTTATTTATATTTATTAATTTTAAATATCAATTGTGTTTTAGAAAAATTGCAGATAAAATAGATAAATCCAAAAAGATTAGACTTAGCTTGGACCGTTTTGTACCAAAAAAGCCAGTAAGAATATTAAGATGATTAGCTTAGTTTAATTAATTTAATTTTTAGTTTAATAATTAATTTAATTTTATAATATTTAACAATATTTAATTTTCATAATACACAAAATACTTATATATTTACAGAAAGCTGTTAATGAAAATAAAGAATCATGTACAAATATTCTTAATGCTCATACAAATCGACGTTGGAGTTCTGTTTATAATTCTCATGATTCACAAAGAACTTATAGATCATATAGCGATGGTTCATCGCACTTAAAATTAATTTTAAAAGATAATGAAATATCAAATGATTTTCATAGAGAATATAATAATATGTTTATCGATGCGGATGTTAATTTGTCAGATGATAGTGATGAGCAGGTCTTGTCAATAGAAGAAGATAATATTAAATATAGCAATCGACATTCACGAATAAATTCAAATTCAGAAGAACTAAAAATTTCAGATAATTTTGATCAAAAGCATATATATTCAGCAAAAAGGAAATTAAATAATTTTGAAACATATTCACATTTTCAAGTCACATCTATAAATAAACAGTCAGATGAATATGTTACAATACCTAAAAGTGAATATGAAGAAATTAAAAATAGAGTTTCAGCAATTGAATCTCGTCTTTCTCAAGAATTCAAATGCATAAATACCGAAAATAATGAGAATAATGATGATTTATTATTGCATTCTGTAAAAAAAGTACAAACTGCATATGAAAAAACATTAGAAGAAGCTAGTATTGAAAATACAGTAACAGCTGATTATTTAGCTAAGAAACTTGGTAAAGAACTAAAAATTAGAAGATCAAATGAACATAAAATTATTAGATCTCCAAGTGCTCGAAAAATAGGAAGTTTAAGAAGAAGATCGCAAGAAAAAGTAATGAGGTAAATTAATAAATTGTATTTTTAATAGTAAATTTTTATATTTTTTTATTTTATAATCATTAATTTAATTTTTCTACTTCTTAGTAAACGTATTAGACGAAGTGCTTCATGGCATATTTCTCATGGATTGCAATCATATATAAAATCAGATCAAGATTTAAATAATGCCTATTCTCATAATAAAAAGATTTATTCATTGAATTATACAAAAGACGATACTTATTTACGACCTATATCTACTTCTTTTTGGGAAGAAGAAAAAAATAATATAATTTTAAATAATGTACACAATGAGTTTAATAATTCAAATACATATATGAAAGATCATCAAAATTCTGTTCAGCCAATAAAAAATCGAACGAATATGACGGTACGTCGAATATCGTCTTTTCATGGTAATGAACTTACAAATGCAGCTATTTATTCCAATGATAAAATTGAAAAACTGAAAAAGACAAATAGCCAACAAAATATGATTTTAAATAAAACTCCTGTAACTAAATTAATTCCTAGATCCGAAGGAAAGAAAAAAGTCATGTCTTGGAAAGATGCAGATAGATATTTTACATCAGCAAATCAAATAAATTCTCCAATCATTCAAACTGGCCGTGCATCAATTGCAAAATTAAGAACTCAGAATGCAGGAATGGTACTAGCTAAAGCTAAATTATTTGATGAATGTACAACAAAAATATATGCTCAAAATACTATGATAAATAAGAAAAATGATTTATTTAATACAGAAGATGATCATTGTACAAATAATATAAAACAGAACTGTGAACGAATTGAATTGTATCGAAAATCAAATAAAAATGTAAAAAATAGAAATCCAAAAGTATTAAAACATTCTCCTTATATGGAAACTGAAAATAAAAAAAAAGATAGTGAAATGTGTTATTGTATTTTAAAAGATTCTATATCATGTAATACTATTACTCATCAAAAAGAAAATATGGCTGTTAAAACATTGCTGATGAAAAAAATGCCTATGAATATAACTCATGAATCAAGATTAAATACTGATAATAATATGTTGTGTAAAACTCCACATATTAAGAAATCATTAACTGCAAAAACACCTAAGAATGGCAAGGCATTAGTGAGAAGACCTATAGTAGATTTTCATAGAACACCTTTAAAAGCTGTTAGTCAATTAGAAACTTCAAAATATCAGAATCCTAAAAATATTTTAAAAACAACAAGAAATATTAATAGATATACATGTACTTAATAAGATATAAATTTATTAAAAATGTATTCAGAAAAATTTATTTTATATTATATTCATTTATAAATTGATAAAAATACTATTATAATTTAGAATATCATAACAAAAAGAAAAATTAAATTTTATAACATTTTTAATAATTATATTTTTATATATGATATATTATCATATAAATATACTAAAAAATTTTAAGTATTGAAAGTAAATGAAAATATAAGCATGTAATAAATATATTCAAATACATTTTTATATCACAAAATATAAGATATTTTTAAACACTTTTTTAAAAAAATTATATTTATATGTGTATGTTTTGTGTTTATTTTTAAAATTATTATATTGTTATTAAGTATAAACATTTTTTAAATTTATATTTTTAATTATAATAATATTTTTAGAAAATTCGAAGATTATGTTATTCGAATTAAATTTCTTATATGTTAACATGAAAAATACAAATATGTAAATACTAAATACGCACCAATAGCGATGTTTTAATACTTCTGATAGTATATTTTGTATTTTATAATCTATATATAATTTGTTCGTAAAATTTATATAATTTTATATTCATTAATATATATATTATTATTAGAATATTATTTGAAAAAATATATTTAAAAAAAAAGTATAAAATAAAAAAATAAATAAAAATTAAATTAAATTTATCATTCCACGTGATTTAAATAACTTAATTTTAGCATATTTATTCATCATTGCACCAATCAGACTTTACCGTCTCATTTAGAACTGTCAAGTAAAAATAATACACGTTCATTATACATAAATAATATAACTATGACACGAAAGTTCTTTATCCATTGTGAAATAAAATTTTCTCCAGTATTTAGATAATAAGGTATGATACAAAATAATAATATTTAATAATTATTTTATGATATAAAATATTAAAATTACAAATGTATGTAGTTTTGGATATGGTAGTGTCGTTATGATAGCAGCGCCTCGTTGATTCTAGTTGGATCTACAGCTGTTTATACGTAAATTGTTGGTGAAATAAGTGTCAGTGAATTTTACTTATATTTAAAAAGAACAGCCTTTGGGCTGAAATAGTCCGTGCAAAAATGAGAGAGGCTGGAATAATGTTAATAAGCACAGCATTAACATGTGCTGTGATAGGCAACGCTTATTATCAAAGAAAACAGTTCTATCCAACAGTAGTTCACATAACCAAATCTAATCCTAGTATGACGGTAAATTTTAATATTATCTTTTTTAAATTTTCTGTTTAAATTATACTTTAATTATATTATAATTGATTTTTTCTAAATATTTCAAAAGTTTTTTCATTTGTTTAATTGTATGAAATTTAGGTTATCTATACTCAAGGTTTAATTCTAGTATTTATGATAAATGCTTTCTTGCGAAAGATATTTTTTGGTACTTTACGTGCTGCTGAACTTGAGGTAAATAAACAATATATTTGATATAATTAACAAAATTTAAAAAATATATAGATATATATGAAGAACTATTTATTTATAGCATTTGTTGGAAAAAGTATGGTATGCAGTGACTGAAACTTGTTTAGCATTTACAGTGTTTAGAGATGACTTTAGTCCAAAATTCATAGCACTATTTACTCTTCTTTTATTTCTGAAATCATTTCATTGGTTGGCAGAAGATCGTGTAGATTATGTAAGTAATATGAATAACTTAATAAATAATATCAAAATATAAAATATTTTATTAATTTTTAGATGGAAAGAAGTCCTGTAATAACTTGGTTATTCCATCTTAGAGTTGGTACTCTATTAGTTCTATTATTTGTTATAAATTTAACTATGATTCATTATGCATATAATACAACAGCTACAAAAGGTCCTTCAGTACAACTTGTCTTTGGTTTTGAGTATGCTATTCTTTTAACTATTGTATTCAATATTAGTGTGAAGTATATATTGCATACAATAGATCTACAAAGTGAAAATCCATGGGACAATAAACCAGTATTTCTCTTATATACAGAATTGATAATTGGATTATTAAAGGTGAAATAAATTAATAATATTATTTTTCAAATATTTATAAAATTATTGAATTTTATTATTGAATTTAATATAATATATTAATATTAGGTTATTTTATATGTTGCCTTTGTTACTTTGATGGTGAAATTATATACTTTACCTTTGTTTGCACTTCGTGCAATGTATTATACAATGAGAGATTTTAAAAAAGCTTTCCATGATATTGTAATGTCACGTCGAGCTATCAGAAATATGAATACATTGTATCCAGATGCAACAGCAGAAGAATTAGCTGCTGCTGATAATGTGTGTATTATATGCAGGTAAAAATTTTTATATGAATTAATTAATCAGTATTAATTAATCAGAAATGAAATTTTTATATATGCATGAATGTTTATATAATATTAAAAATATATACTATTTTAGAGAAGAAATGGTAGCAGCAAGTAAAAAGCTACCATGCAATCATATTTTTCATACTGCCTGTCTTCGTTCTTGGTTTCAACGTCAACAAACATGTCCCACATGCCGCTTAAACATTTTAAGACCTGTTAATATTAATCAAGGAAATAGACAACAAAATCAGGCACAGGCAGGACCTCAAGTGCCTCAAGCTCCACAAGCAGCAGGATTTAATCCAATTGGTATGTTTATTTTTATATGTTAATATTGAAAAGAAAACTAATATTATATCTTATTGACTCGACGGAAAGTTCAAGTACTCCCAGCATTTTGGGCTGGAATGCAAGCTCCAGGAGCACCACCTCCTCTACAGCAACAACAACAGCAACAGCAGCAACAAACTTCAGATGCAACAACTCAGCAACAACAAAATCAAAACAATGGACCAAATATTCCTTCACCATCATTCCAAAATTTGGCAGCTAATAGTGTACCATTATTTCCTCCTCCATTTCCAACTATGGTACCATTACCTCCTATTCCTACGCCACCACCAAATCTTACAGAATTAAGCGAAGAAGAACTTAGACAAATGGAAGGTAATTTGCGACAAGCTGTCGAAGCTAGAATACAAACCTTGCAAAGAGTTCAGCTTTTATTAGATGCTGCCAATGCTATGATGAATCAATATCAAACAGCAGCTGCTACTGCTAAGTATGAATTTTTAAGTATTTTAATGAAAAGTAATAATTAATATTATAAAATTTTATTTAGATTCTTATTGAGATTTATTTATTACAGTATTCCAGTGTCAATTGCAACAAATAACACAAATGTTACAACAGATGTTTCTGCGTTAGTAAAACAAGGAATGTCAAAAACTACAAATCCTGGAATTAATAATGAACAATTGCAAATTAAAACTGAAATGAATGTTCCTACTGCAAATTCTTCCAATGATAATATAAATACATTATCAGGCACAAATAGTAATGATACAATTCCAGAATCATCAATTAGAAATGATATGGAACCTTCGAACGAACAAGAAATATTACGAAGACGAAGACTACAAAAATTTTCAGCTCAGCTTACAGCAGAATAAATATTTATAAAATTATGTGATAATTTGTGTAATATAATTGTACTTTGATTAATAACAGGCCTGGTTATAAATGCGATTAATAATTTGAAAAAAAGAAATGTAACAATTGTTAAGAGCTAGAAATTTAAAGTCGATATTACAATATTAATAATCACAAATATATCAAATAATCCTTTAAAAAAAATAATATAATAAATTTGTCTTTTTTTATATAAATTATCTTAGAAGCAGAACATATAAATTTTATAACTAATTTCTGTTCTTTAGTTACTTTATACATGTATATATCATGTCTACAATAGATCTTTCGATAAATTTCATAAAATAATTATATATTATATTAATTAAATTGTTTCTGTATTCTTTATCTAGAAATGAATTTAGTTTAAGTTTTTTTTATTCCATAATTTTTATATTATAAAAATGACTTAAAGTATCTCGTCAATTTTGTTTATGCTACATACAGACTAATGTACAGATTTTAATAATTATTACATATTAAGAATGCTTGTGTCTGTATATGGGAATGGTAATGTCAGTTATTATAACATGACTGTAATATAATTGTTTTAAATAACTGTCAAAATATGTAATAAATTTATTTGTCTATTTAATAATGTTTTATTTTTATCATATAAATTTGTATACATTTATACATTTTATGTATACAAAGTTATTTGTAATAATTTTAAATAATAAATATATACATCAAATGAAATAATAGAAGATAAATACAAAATAAATTATATTATTTATTATAAATGAACGATTTAAAATAAATATAAATGTAATCATTTAAAAAAAAAAAAAGAAAATATATATTAAAATATTATTCTAATTTATTTAAAAATAAAATTTTAAATATAATTACAAATTATAAAAAAAGAATTAATCATAAAAAAGGAAAATACATTATAATGAATAACGATATTTTTTTGTTTAAATATAAAATCAAATAATTAATTATTCAATGTTATAACATATAATATTCATTATTAAATTATTCATAATTAATTCCTTTTTAAAAAACATGAAAATATATATTTTTAAAGATTATTATATAATTATGATTATTGCAAATATAAATAAATAATCATATTAGTTATTCATTAAATACTATTGATCACTTAAAATAATTATAACCTTATTTTTTAATATTTTAAATGCGCAAACTCGATATATATATATATAGATATATATATATATATACACAAATCAAATTTCATTAAATAATTTTTTATAATATAAATTATTTTGGGAAAAAAACTATATGTATTAATTTATAAAAATGTAAATATTTATATATTATATTACAAGAAATATAATTATATAAATAAAATTTTATATGATTATTTATGAAATTAATGTAATATGTTAACATATATAATATTTATGAATGATAAAACTTCTTATAATTAATTATGTTTTAATTAAATTTTAACTATTTTAATTCTTTTATTCTTTAGATTTTATTTTAATAAGATTTGTTTTGTTGTTTTTATGTTTTGATTTTTGTTTTATCATTGTCATTTAATCAATTTATCATAAATATATAATATATCTATTTAATATATAAATTGCAATATAATATAATATTGAATTATTTGAAAAAAATAAAATATTATATGCATTATTATACAAAATAATTTTATGAGATAAAATTTTATTTCTATTTAGGTATAAATTACATATTCATATTTAACAAATATCTAACTTAGTGATTGTTAAATATTATGTAATATTTATAATATCAAATAATATTGATATACGATATTAGAATTAGAAAATAAGTTATATTAATTGAATATTTAGTTAAAATATCAGAATATGAATACTTTAAATTTAATTTTAAATTATTTTAAACAATTTATTGCACGTATACACTCATTAATGAAAATAATATTCAATAAAATATAGACTATCATATTACGCGCTAAAATCCTTGAGACACATGAGGCGAACCCCGTAGCGCGTTGTTGTGATCTAACATGGCGGAGTGTAGTGTTGTGGCTGCTCAGTGTCTATGTCAATTTTAGAGTGATTTTGCTTAATAAGAACGGAAGAATTGCAATGGTTGACGATCGTGATATTACAAGAAATCGAATAAAATAATCGTGTACTTATGAGTATTTGTATTATAAAAGGATTGACTTTAATTTGGGTTTCGTTTGTCGCGGGAACTGTACACAGCGGTGAGAGAGCACGCAGAGTGCCGTCTCCTTACCAACAAAATTTTCTTCTGATCTTCTACGATAACAAGTTGGTCTCTTCAACTGATTTGACAAACAATTAAGATTTAATAGCCTTCCTTATACACAACACGTGATAACGAAAACGTGCACGACGTAGTTTTCCCGCGCGTCTTGAGAGGTTTTCTTGGCGCAAGAATCAGGCTTATGCAACGAAGAGCGCATAAACATCTATTACGGTAAACAATCTTATTCCGTCAATCGAACTTGAAAGAATGTGAACTACGTGACAGATCATCATTGCTCGAATTTTATTTTAATAATTTTAGTGACAAAATTCAATATTGTGTAAGTTTGTTAAACGAGATATTACAGAATTAGTGAAAAAGATAAGAAAGAACATATAAGCTGGTGAAATCTGTAAAATTGTTAAAAATGAATAAAAAATCCTTATGGTATATTTATTAATTAATAATTACGTTATTAATTTGTCTAAGTTATCAAAAAAAAAAATCTTATATATGAATCAGAATTATAAAAGGATCATATATATTTCAAGGTATTTTTGTCTTATAAAGTTAACCTTGTAATAAAAAGCCTTAATGGGTTTCAAAGAAATAAATGACAGATCGATATATGCAGATTTTGTTGCATTTGTCGACATATTAAAAAGTTGAGAATTATTCATACATTTGTTCAAAAAGCCAAAGAGTTGGTGAAATTTAAAGGGATGCAAAATAGTTGGTGATATAAAATAAGGTTTATAAGTTAATTTTTACAACATGACGGATACACGTAGAAGAGTAAAATTATATGCTCTTAATGTTGATAGACAATGGGATGATCGTGGTACAGGTCATGTTTCTTCTTCATATGTAGATAGACTGAAAGGAATTTCACTTTTAGTTAGAGCAGAGAGTGATGGTTCAGTTTTGTTGGAAAGTAGAATACAACCTGATACAGCATATCAGAAGCAACAGGTAATAAAAAAAATTAATTATTTTTAATAATAATTTTTAATATTATTTAATCAATTAAAAAAAATAATTAAAAAAATTAAAAATAAAGTAAAAATAATTATACATTAAAACTATATATTATTTATGTATAATATATAATTTATACATAATTTTTATATATAATTTATACATAATATTATATATAATATTTATACATAATTTGAGAATAACTAATAATTAAATAAAAATAATATAAATATTATATATATTAAATTAAATAAAAATTATGATAATATCAAAATTATAAAAAATAATTTATTATTTATTTTAGGATACTTTAATAGTTTGGTCAGAAGGAGAAAATTTTGATTTAGCCTTAAGTTTTCAAGAAAAGGCTGGCTGTGATGAAATTTGGGAAAAGATATGTCAAGTTCAAGGAAAAGATCCATCTGTTGAAATTACTCAAGATATTGTTGAAGAATCAGAAGATGAACGATTTGATGATATGTCAGATGCTGCACCTCCAATAGAATTACCTCCATGTGAATTAAGTCGATTGGAAGATATTAATGAACTTATAGGAAATTGTCTATCTTCTCAAATGCGAAAAGATAAATTAGCACTGGCTTTGGAATCAGAAGGTTATATCAAAAAACTACTAAATCTATTTCATACTTGTGAAGATTTAGAAAATATCGAAGGATTGCATCACTTGTATGACATATTTAAAAATATTTTCTTACTTAATAAGAACACATTATTCGAAGTTATGTTTAGCGAAGATACAATTTTTGATGTTGTTGGATGTTTGGAATATGAGCCAACATTACCTCAGCCAAAGAGGCATAGAGAATATCTTCGACAGTTAGCCAGATTTAAGCAAGCAATTCCTATTACAAATGCTGAGCTATTAGCTAAAATTCATCAAACGTATCGAGTTCAATATATTCAGGATGTAGTTTTACCAACTCCAAGTGTATTTGAGGATAACATGTTAAACACATTGAGTAGTTTTATATTTTTTAATAAGGTTGAAATAGTAACCTTAATACAAGATGACGAGAAATTTCTTACTGAACTATTCCGTCAGTTAACTGATGAGGCAACATCAGATAATAAAAGACGAGATTTAGTTCTTTTCTTAAAAGAATTTTGTAATTTTTCTCAGAATCTTCAACCACAAGGAAAGGAGGCCTTTTATAAAACTTTAACTGCACTTGGTATATTACCTGCTCTAGAAATTACTTTAGCAATGAATGATGCCCAAACAAAAACCGCCAGTATAGATATATTGACTTATATAGTAGAATATTCTCCAAGTGTTGTTAGAGATTATACATTGCAACAAATAAATAATACAGAACAGGACCAAATGTTAATAAATGTAATAGTTGCTCAACTTGTTGGCGATAGTGATCCAGAGTTGGGTGGAGCAGTACAATTAGCTGGTGTGCTACGCTTGCTCCTAGATCCAGAAAATATGTTGGCTTCTGTTAACAAATCAGAAAAGACTGATTTCTTAAATTACTTTTACAAAAATAGTATTGGAACATTGATAGCACCATTGTTAGCAAATACAATTGGAGAACGACCAGCAAGAGAAGATTATAGAACAGTACAGCTTTTAGGATTAATTTTAGAATTACTATCATTTTGTGTAGAGCACCATACTTATCACATAAAAAATTGCATATTGAATAAAGATCTGCTCAAACGGATACTAGTTTTGATGAAATCAACACATACATTTTTAGTATTGTGTGCTTTAAGGTTTATGAGAAAAATTGTAGCTTTGAAAGATGAATTTTATAACAGATATATCATTAAAGGAAATTTATTTGCGCCTGTATTTGATGCATTTGTGAGAAATAATGGTAGATATAATTTGCTGGATTCTGCTATTCTTGAAATGTTTGAATTTATTAAACTGGTAAGCATGTATATACACTTTTTTTTATACATATACAAAAAAAAATTATATATTATATTATATCTAATTTTATTGTAGGAAGACATTAAATCGTTATGTTCACATGTTGTTGAAAATTTCTCGAAAGAATTAGAAGCAATTGATTATGTACAAACATTTAAAGCTTTGAAATTAAGGTATGAACAGCATCAAGATAAATTGAAAGATCGAGATAGAGCAAATCTTGATAGGTATATATTTTTAAATAAACAATTTTTTGAACAAATTGTCTTCTATAGAAAATAGTTCTAATATATATATTTCAATTATAATTATTTAGTGTTCCATCCATACTGAGAAATAGTCGATATAGAAGGGACCAGAGACAATTAGATGAAGAGGAAGAAATGTGGTTCAATGAAGAGGAAGACTTTGATGAGGGTGAGGCGATCGTACCCGCAACAGCAGCAGATCTCGTGCCTCCGGCTTCTGCTAAGAAACAATCATCAACTTCAAATTCTGCACTTAATCCTGCTCTTGCAGATTCTAAAAGTCATCACCAACAACAGCAGCAACAACAATCCGTGTTAAACAATAATACTGCTAATAATAATATTACCTCACAACAATCACAAATTAATAATTCCTCTACAACAACGAATGAATCTCCGATTACGTCGGAAATCAATCCAAATTCAACTATTGGCGCGGTAGAAAAAACTGGAACTGCATTATTTAAAAAAGTAAAGTTTTTTTTTTTTTATAAAAATATTCAATTATTTAGGAAGTTATACTATTATATTGATTACCAAGGTACATTTATAATAATATATAATAAGATACATTTATAATAATATATTTTTTAGGGCTTGGTTGATTATGAAGGAGATTCAGACGAAGAAGACGAGGACGCCGAAGTTACACCCTCTCCAAAACGACAAAGATTGTCATAGTAGGCAAATTGGGAAAAAACTAAGGAATTTGTGATTTTTAATTGCTGCTACTATTTCTGGCCCTTCTACGTGCATAAAAAATTAGATGATCGTACTGATAACTTTTTTACCAGATAAACGATCATCTTTAAGTGTGTGGATGTAATGAGGTTACATGTTCACAATATAGTGAAAACTGACATACCTCTTTGTGCTGGGTTGTGTATAAATATGCAAAAACATCAGAACTGAATGCAGGTGGGTGAAAGGGTCTAGGAAATGGAATATATATATATATAATTAGGATTTAAAAAAAAATAAATGATGAACCAATATGATATAAAGAAAGAGAGAACTTTCTTAAAATAAGAAACTAAAACATATGATAAAGTTGTGGCATAATATTGGATGACCACATAAGTGTTAAAAATAATAAGGTTTTAACAAGAAATAGTCCATTCCACATTGTCTGGAAATACCCCATATACTAGGAAAAATTATTTCATGAATAGGCTAAGAAACTCTAGCCAGGCCTAGTGGTTCTAACAAGCAGTCTCTAAGCGTATGCTTAGATTCATATAATAATTGAAATTGTGACTTTATGTCATATTTACATTTATTAAGAAGAAACTTACTATGTAAAAAAAAAAAAAAAAAAATTACATGTAAAAGTACATGATGTACCGCACAAAAACAACTAAGTGTTTTGTTTTGCCATCCATACATTTTTTTATTCGTGTGATAGGCAATGAGACTTTAAAAGAGTCAAACATCATGAAACTTTATCCAATTTAAGGGAAATAGTATTTAGTTTGTATATATATGTATATTTGTAACGATTGTAAAACAACTATTCGTAGGTAAAGCAGAGAAAATGCGATTCCTTTACAAATTCAGTTCCCATTTAAAGTTCTTTAAATGAGCTTTTCGGTTGTCAATGTAAGTAGTAGAAATTGTACAATAAACATATTTGATTTGTGTATATTTACCAGTTTGCACTTCATGTCCGCAATTCACTCCTTGATGTAAAAGAAAAAGTATATGTGAAAGTGTTTTGCAATCTTGAGCATTCAATATGATATATCATATGCGTATAAATTATTCGTAATTAATATGGATAAGAATAGAAGCTTGATATTATTGTACTTTGTAAAGAAATGATAAAAAAAAATGGAAATATTAAGTATATCTATGAAAATTTATTCTTGCGAAATTCTATTATATATAACATTTTATAGAATTATTTGTTTTTATCTAAATTATTTTTTGTGTAACATTTCCTTTTTTTTTCGTAATTGATGATAAAGAAAGAAAAAAGATAATGAAGTGTTTCGAAGTATTATATTAATGAAAATCATACAGATGATGAACATTATTTTTAGCGTTAATATCATATCAAAATTAAAATGAAAATTCATTATCTACATCAGCTCCAGATAAGAATGTCTACTTAATTCTTGAACTACTAATGCACAACCGAGAAAGCTGGTATTATAATAGTTTAAATTAACGTCCTTTTAATTTATAACGATATGAATTTCTTTAGAATGTTTTTATTTCTTTCTTTATGTTTAATATTATATTAAGACCATGTGCCTCCATCTTGATTGAATTAATTCAAACAAAGTGGAACGAAAATATTATAAGCTAATGTATAAATATTCTACATCGATCTCCATATATCGTGAACAGAGTTTCTAAGACTGCTTTTGACATGTATATGTATATTAAAATTTTTTCGTAAATATTATACGTATACGTACCGTACGCATATATGCATATATATATATATATATTAACTTATGATACTGAGAAGAAATGGTTTTTGAAAATTAATTCAATCGAAAGATATAAGCGAAAAGAATCTGTTAATATCAAAGTAGGCAAATTCGCTGGAGCTGACTAATATACATGTATATAAGAAGAAAGAAAAATGAAAAAAAAGAATGTAATTTGAACTGAACATGAAAATAAGGAGTGATCTAGATGATCTAGAAAGACGGGATGGGGGGGGGGGAGTGAATGAGAGAGTGAGTGAGTGAATGAGAGAGAGAGAAAGGAGGGGGGGGGGGGGAATAAGAGTGAAAGTAAAAGTGAAACTATAATAAAGACTAATAATTAAAAGGATATCGAGTAATGTTATCCTTTATGTGTTTCATATAATGTTCAAGATTTATTCGATATTAATGACAAAAAAAATTAAAATAATCTTGCATTGGATATATTTTAAAGGGAACTGTAAGTAAGAGGAAGAACGTTGAAAAGGAAAGAAAAAGAATCGATATTTAAATAATACTAAAGTGTGGTCGTAAATGCTATGTAAGCTAAATTTCATACGCAGCACTCACATATATACGTATATTTATATGAAGTGTTTCAGATTTGTTGTGCATTGCTTTCATTATTATTATTTTCTTATTTAATATTCTTATTATCGGTGCTTTGAATATATATAAGAAAAAAATGAAATTGTTGAATACAAGCTTGAGGTATATTATGTTCCTCAAAGGAACGCATTACTCGAGTATTCGAAGATCAAGAAAATGAAACTCAATTAATGTTTTTCTTTTTTTTTATTCCAGCTTCCTCTTCGTTTAATATGCATGTATTAATCGCTTTTTTCATATTTCGCTTTTGCAATCGATTATAATTATATAATCGATTTATAATTTTATTTATAGTCGATTTTTTCTTAACCAGAAGAAAATCAATTTTATGATTATATATATATATAATCATTTATATATATGTTTATATATACATATGTGTATATATATATATATATATATATATATATATATATATATATATGTATATATGTATATGTACCTATGTATGTATATATATGTATTCAATGAATCTTATTTAATATAATTGTTGAAAATAGTAAATACTTTTGCAATTCTTTCTTTCTTTCAATGATTGAAAGAAAAAAATTTTAAACATTTTATGTAAAATCAGTGTCGCTGAAAGTTAAAAGAAATCGTACAGCCGTTATACTTTAATGTAATGTCATATGATATTACATAATTTAAAAATAAAGAAAAAAATTGAACACATTGTATAATATCACGTGTTAATAATAATAATATAATATAATATAATATAATATAATATAATATAATATAATATAATATAATATAATTAATATAACGCGCGCGCATACACACACACACACACACACACACACACACACACACACACACACACACATATACAGAGAAAGACATCTTTTTATATAAGAAGATATTCGAAAAAAGTTAAAAAAAATCATTTGAATTTAGAGCAAACAATAAAAAAAAAGGATATCTGTAGTTATTTATTAAAAACTTTGATTTATGTATAGTATGATAATAATTAAATGGAAAACCGTGGAAAAGAAATATTTTGCATTTTATTCTAGAGAAGTATAAATAATAATTGATTAGATGAGCAAGAAATTCGAATTGTTGAATTCATGGTGAAAAGCGACTAGTGAAAATTCTTATATTTTATATATTTTAATTAGTAATCAATTTAAAAAATTATATATATTGATATATAATTTTAAACAATATAATACAAACAAGATGCATAAAGAATTTTAAATTTCATAAGTATTTTGATTTTGATTTTGTTTTACAAATATAAAATTTACATTATTATATTATTATTTAAATTAAAGAATACTCGTATTTTGTCACGAAATCAGTTTGTCTATATAATTATATAACTAAAAGAGGAAAGAAGTGAGAATGATAATTGTGTGTTACACAGAATAAAAGTATGTTGTAGAACTGCGGAGAATAATTAAATAAAATCTAAAATTAAAAGAACTGATCAATAATCAGAATCATAACTTACCTCAATGTTTATTCACAAAGAATAAGAAGAAGAAAGAATATTTCTTTGTATAAATATAATGATCATTGATTTTCAGTTCTATTTATCTTCTAATTGTGATTTATACAATTTATGCTATTAGATAATTATATGTAAAACAAATTTTACAGCGTATTTATAATTTTCTGAAAGCATTTATTAAAAGCTGTGTATTACACAACTTTTATGTTATCTTCGCATTCTCTTCTCTTTACATCGATCAAATAAAAAATATAATTTCATTTAAAGAATTAATTATATATAAAAAAAACAAACATAAAAATTGAAATATTTACAGATGTTAATTTTCTATAAAATATGAAAAACATATAAAAAACGAGAAACACTATGTTTTTTTTATTTTTTATTTATTTATATCACTTGTTTTGAAGATTTATGCAAATTGTTATAGAAAGATTGTATGCTTTTTCTTTTTATTTTTTTTTTTCTCTCACGAATAAAATTAATATCAATGATTATAATCATGAAAAACGCATCGAATGAGTAAGAGAAAATAATGCAAGTGACCTTAAAAAACTATTTATCATTTTGTCGGTATTCATAAGCGGAAATATATACTTATGTGCAAACTGTAATGATCCTAAATCAGACTTATTTCAATTCAAAGGTAAAATAAACCGATGTAATGAATACTTGAAATTGTATACAAAAAGAAAAAAAAACTATACTCGTTTTGTTTTAGGCGTAATTGTAAATCATTTTGTTATTTAGATTGATCATCTTAATTCAAAGTTTCTGAACGTTACCTTATAAACTTTTTTGCTATTTTTATGTTAAACGTCTACAAAAAAGTGTAATTTAATCGCTGTATATGATATTTCTCGAAAGAATATTCTTACCGCGATAAAATATTAATATCCTAATTTTTTTCACTTTATAAGAATCATTATCATTAATTCGTTTGCTTACGCACTACCTCAGTTTGGAGACGAGCTGCGAGTGCTTTGCGTACTTGCAATATGGATGGATCTAGAGATTCTGGTAATTTTAATTCTTGTTCCCCTTTAATCGTTGCTTCCGCTATTGTCCTTGCGGAACTCGGTCTCGTTGAATTCATTTCCAATCGTTGACTTCTTGCTTCTTTTTTTAATGCTACCAATTTATCGCGTCTAGCTTTCAAGTAAACCTGTCTCTTTTTTATATCTTCTTCTGATATCTAAAAAAATTAATATAATAAATAGCATAATGAATTTGATTTATTTGTTTCTATATAAATAATTAATATTATTATAAATACATTTTGTTCGTTTGATTTTGATTCATTTGTAGATATAGAATCTAAAGGAAGCGCTTTAGGAAATCTATGAGTATCTTTTTCTTTCTCTTTATCTCCCTCGTCTTCCTCTTTTTCTTTTTTTATTTTAATTTCTCTTTTTTTTGCTTCTTCTTCTTTTACTTTAAAAGATGATGAATCTCCCTTTTTTTCTTGTAATATTTTTAAAGTTTCTGATAACAATATCCTTTCATTATTATATTTAGCTATCAAACATTCGTGTTCTCTGATAAGCGAAGTTTCTGAGGATATATTTTGATCTTTCGAATCATTTTCCAATACATGTTTCCTATATATTTTTGTCTCGATAATTTTAAGTCAATTATAACATTTTAATTATATATAATTATGTGATTTATTTTATTCTTGTTCAACAAACAAGACTTACTGAATTAATTCTTCCATGACTAGAGGATCTTCGTTTGATGTATCCGTTTCGTACATCAAGGATACAGGTGTGAGGCCATACTTTTGCTCGATCATATTCAAAGCTTGTAGTTGAAGTTCCAGGTTCTTCTGTATCATCATTCTCTTGAATATCTCATACTCGTTCGCAGCCCATATTTGTTCAAACAAATTCTGAAATAAGTATCAAAATCAATACACGTTTTACATTTTTCTAACTTCTATTTAAGAAATCTTTTTAACTCGCCTGTTGGAATTGTATAGGCATTTTTGTATATTTATTTACGGTACAAGCGTACTCAAATTGTTCTGGAGTGATTCCCATGTCTTCCATAAAACAACCAAGCAATAAATCCACCAGATTTTTGTACTCCTGATATATCTTTTGATACTCATCATTTTCCTCGACATCCGCTTCGAATACTGTGAAAAAACAAAACAAAAAAAAATCGATTGAAGTATAAGATAACGTTTTTGAAAAATTAAAAGATTTGTTTATCGTATGATGTTTGAATAAAATAGTAACATCTTTTCTTATAATTTTCCATAAATCTAGAATTAATAGAAAGAATAATGTCATCTTCAAGAGAATTTTCAAGAAAATCTTAAGGAAGAAATAAATATTAATATAGATGATATAAAATGATTTATTGCATAAATATTTTAACTTACTGAGCGATTTCTCTTCAATGAAAGTAATGAGAGGCGTAGACCAAATAGGACCTTGAAGAAAACCAATCAAAGAGTCAAAGACCCAAGCGCTATCATCTTTTTCGTTCATTTTGTGCGATGCGGAGAATTTTTTTAGCACGTTTAATTGATTTTTTGCGAATTTCTTTGCAATAAAGGTTTGACACGTATTATTGGTGTCCCTTCTTAAGCGTAGTCATAGTTACCGTACGGCAAAACACTTTGCTTTAGACTTGCGCGAATGAACAGAAGCGATATTAATACATAATTCTTTATTTGAATTTTTTTTATTATAAAGTAACATTTTTATAGAATAGGTGTAGCAATAATTATAAAATGTCTTTGATTCATTCTGGTGTTTTTATTTATTATATATAACTTGCACATTATGTAAGATTTTCCTCCTTCTGTAAAACAACTAATTTATATTACTTATTTATAATAAAAAGAAGGATAGAGAGAGTGTATTAGTTTTTATAAGTTCCTAAGATAAGATAATGAATGTTTTGTAGGTAGTTATAATTATTTATTTATTAGGAAACAAATGATAAAACAAACGAATATACAATATATTATATATAAATAAAATGTTTGATAATTGGCGATCTGAAAGAAAATGATTTTATATATAAATTAAATTGTCTTATTTTTATATATAAAATCACTTACTTTTTTATCATAATACCAATTACCAGATACTTTTTATATGTATATAAAAAAAAAACTAATTTTAATTACATACATAAAATATACATTGCAAAAGCAAATTTTAAGAATTATGTCAACATATTTACAAAATAAAAAAATGTTGTGAATTATTATTAATTTTCAGATTTTTTTAGAAATTTATGATTGGATAGAATTATTATTAATTTTTATAAAATTTTACAAAAAAAAAAATAATACATGAAAGATATAATTCTCAGATATTATTTACAATATTTCTATTTTCTCATATCTTAATCAGAATAATCTTAATAAAAAATAGTGTAGCATAATATAATAAATTATGTACAACAATATTATCTTCAAAGATTTACAATTGGAAGTTATGTTGAGAATGATTCAAAGTATTCGTTGAGATCGTATGGGCTGGATGCGATGGCGCTGGTGTATAAAGGCTGTGATGTGAGTGAGATTTTGCTCTGGAGAGTTCACTATAGCGATCCTGTTCTGGCGGAGCGACCAAGAGGACTGGTCGTAAGGAGAGAGATTTCCGGGAACCAGCAACACTCTGTGCTTCGTTTACATATCCTGGATTTACTTCACCTAAAGAATGAAAAGAATATTTTAAAGATATTGTATTTGTAGAACATTAATTGTCTATAAGATATCGTAATGAAAATTTTTAAAAGGAATATAAAAAAAATAAAAGAAATATCAAAAATAAATCGCAAGAAATAATAAATTATTTTTTCTTTCAAATTCATTTTCTCAATTTTATAAATATGATAATCAAATAATCATAAATAAATTTATTTAATTTATACAGACTTCAGTTGAAATTTAATTCTTATAAAAGAAAGACCTATACCTTTGTATAAGGAACCATTGTTGAATGGTTCTGGTTGAAGTCTGACATGTCTAGATGCAAGGATAAAAGCGAGCGCAGCCAAGGTAGCAGCGTCTAAAGCGGCAATCGCTGCTAACGGTATTGCCCATCTAACTGCACAAGCTCCTGGATTGTATCTGTTAAATATATTAATTAAAATACATTAATTTTTCCACTAAATTTTAATCGAAATAATAGTTCGTTCTGAACGAAAAATAAAATAATTGCATTTATCATTATTTGTAATTAGTAAGAAAATAACTATTTTAATGTTATTATTTTGATATTATATGTATTAGTTAGAATCAAAATAATAAAAATGATCAATTAAAAAATTGAAAATTAGATAATTATGAAAAACATATTCTATAAGAGATTAAATAAGCAGATATTTATTTATTAGAATATCTACCTGGATGCAGTTGCACCACAGACAGCTCGAATTAATGCTGAATCCCAGCCTAATGGATAAATACAGACACCGATGGCCATAGATATTGCTGAAAAAATAAAAAGAATATTATTTTTTGGATAAAGATTATAAATGTGATTTAAACATTCAACAATAAATAAATTTCTAATTATATTAAACTTTTAAATAATTTATATTAAAATTATTTTTTTTTGAAGCTATAATTCGCCAAACGAGAATATGATTAACATAGTTGGCATTTCAATGAACTATCTCTTTTCGCGGATGTCATATTAGAAGTCAACAGTGAAAGGTTCGAGTCTTGCTTTTCTCGTTTCGTAGAATAAAACTACTTTTTATGTAAAAGAAGATGAATGACAAAGTGATAAAAACCAAATTTATTAATTTGAAAACAACAATAAACAAAATGTTGCCAAAATTTTAATCAACAATAAATGGTAATTTTTAAATAATATAAAAGATTATAAATTTGTTAATAAGAACCACTACAATATTTTTATAAATATTTTCGAATATGTAAAACATAAAGAATAAAAACGATATATAAATGATTTTAATGAATATTATGACGATTACATGCAAAATTTTTGATACATTGTATATTACATATGTGTTTTATATATATTGTGTATGTGAATATATATATATATATATTGTATAATCAATTTCTGAGAGTAAATGTTTACCTTCTATTCAGAGCTGATTCACATTTCAACCAACTTTCACTATCCGTATACGAAGCAGTGATGATTGTTACTAAATATTTTTAATTAATGATGATATTACTGTAAAACTTTTTCTTAAAATTTAATTTAAAATTTATCTGATTATTAAAATATTCTTTAATAAAATAATTAAAAAATATAAAATAATATATTTTTAAATAAAAATATATATTATTTAATTAAAAATATTATATTTTTATAATATTTAAATAAATTAAATAAATCTTGGATGAAAAACTTTCTTATTCAAGATCTAGCTTATATTTTATGATAAAGTCTAGTATTTTATTTTGTTGTGAATGATAATCTTATTTATTATTAATGAAATAAAAAAAAAAAGAGTAAAATTATCAAATTTTCGAATAAGCAATCATGAATATTATTACTACATCGCGTAACTTGTAAGATAAATCAAGCATGTCAATGTTCTTGAATTAGGTCAGCATCGTGCAGACAAGCATTTTAGAAGCATATCCGTATTTGATTAATTTAATAATTATTATTATTTCTATTTTACTATGAAAAAATTTTATTTCATTTATTTAAAAATTCATTTCTTTTATATTATAAATAGAATTAAAATATTAAATATTAATATAATGAAATAATATAATAATAGGAAAAATTATAAATAATTATAATATGTGAATAATCAAATAAAATATTATTTCATTCTAAAATAATATTAAATAAAAATATAATTCTGAAATAACTGTGACTGAATATATTAATTATAGAGAGGTTATTCAATAGGTAAACTAGCTATTGTGTATTATAACGGTTTATTTTATATTTCTCTTTTAAAACATCTTCATTTTAAACATTATTGTATTGCATTTCACAAGTACAATTCCGAAACTCTTTCTATTTTAAAAGA
Source organism: Apis laboriosa (assembly GCF_014066325.1). Classification (NCBI taxonomy): domain Eukaryota; kingdom Metazoa; phylum Arthropoda; class Insecta; order Hymenoptera; family Apidae; genus Apis; species Apis laboriosa. The sequence continues at coordinate 5,327,593 of NW_025222928.1, read as the reverse complement.
AAATTGATAATAAAAAAAACTTAACTAACTTTAAATCAGCAATAAATAAATAATAATTTATGCTATATCAATCATTGAAATTTATATAAATAGATATGATAAATAAATAGATTTTATATAAATGATTCTAAAAAATTTTTAAAGATTAATTTGAAAAATCTGAAAAAAACGGACTAAAGAAAAAAAAATATTGAATAATATTAATAGATTATTTCAACTCTATTAAATTAAATAAAGATAAAGATTTAACATTTGAATGCGGCATAAGATACATATAAATGACAAATAAAATTTATATAGAAAAATAATTTATTATAGAAAAGTACAAGAATGCATTGAAATTTTAATTGCATCACTATCTGATCCAATAGCTTTGGTATACGTAATTTTCAATTGCATTGCGATGATAAGGTATTATGCAGACGATTATAGCAATAGCTCGCGAGAATACCTAATCGTGTTATATTTTCTAAAAACGATGTATTATTTTGTATGTTATTTTGTTTCGATAAAAATATTAAAAAATACTTAAGAAAAAAATCATAGAATGAAATATTCATGTATTATAGAAATAAATAGATTTGATTACAATTATCACGCACGATTAATAATAATAATAGGAGGAGCAATAATTACCTGAAACTACTTGCATCCAGGCGCAGATATAGAAAACTGTTGTACTCTGACAAAAAAAAAACAGGAGCATCGCACAAATAGTCAATAAAGCGATTATGACCGCGATGCCGACTAGAATAGTGCTTATTCTGAAAGGAACATTCGCGATTGTCGATAGATCATCCAATCTGCCTATACATTCCTCACCTAATTCACCTGAGAGAAATGAAATGAAAAAACGATGCCATTTACAAACAAGTTCAATGAAAATTATGATATTACGATATTGGTTCTTGAAAATAAAAAAAAGTAAAAAAATGAATTTACCATTACCACCATAATTGCATCTAGTCCAAAGACCGAATCTTCCTGGATTCTCGTGTTCTAAGTCACCCAGCCATTCTGGAGTGATAAAAGCTACGACTCCGATTATGGCGTAGCATATGGTGAAAATACCCCAGAGAACACCAATTGCCTTCGAATTACGAATGTAATTCGTTGCATACATATGTGACGATTCTACATATTCTATCTTCGAACCCATTTTATTCTAATTAAACATATTTATTGATTATTTCTTATTAAAAGATACGGTGATTTTTTAATTATTAAAATATAGATATTGGGATAAAAAAAATCGTTCTAAGATTTTCCTCATTTCAAGAAATATATAATAACAAAAATATATCATAAATATTAATTTTTCAATATTTTCGAGCAATATGTTATTTGATATTAATCGAGTTTTTTTATTAATTCTTTTTCTAAACATTGCTATAATCATTACAAAGATTACTTTATTAATATTATCAAAGACGCAAATACATACTTTCTTCGCAAATCGATCGTCTTCAATGTTTCTTCATCACCGATTCTGCGATTTCTTGTTGAGTTTCAAGTGTTCGTTCTCACATTAAATCGGTACTAGTGCCGTTCGTGACATTTGCATCAGAATATTCACTGATAGGATTAAAAAAATATAGCACGTTTTTCTTTGTAACGACCTATTGATCAGAATGTAATAAAACGCGATTCATTAATCATATTACCTTTTTATTGGTTCGATCAAAATATAACGTTTCATTCTCGAGTTACAGATCGAAGATAAAGATTTATGTTATAAAAGTATTTATAAAATTTGCTGATTGATACATCAATTTGTAAACAGCGCACAAAACAAGGCGCGCGTTTTGATACGAGTTTAAAATCAAAACCATTTTATTGCTCCAATCGAAAATTACAAAATTAAAAATTTTAAACAAAATTTATATTTAGAACATAATATATATTATGTCAATATATAAAAATAATAATGCAATATACTACATTATATATTAAAAAAATATAGACTTAAATTTTGAAATTAAAAAAATTAAAATAGTAACAATTTCTTAAGAAAAATATGTATATTCGATTAAATCATTAAGAACTTTCATATTGAAGCTTCTTCCAAACTCAATTCAATCTTTGACATACCTTTTTCTCTTCCTTTCTCCGTTAAACTCAAGGTATTTTGGAAGACATGTTTAAAATTAACAATCACTAAATTTCACTAATTCACTGTATTTTATTTTATTTTTTAAAAATCTTCACTTCTTTTAAATACACTATATGGAAAAAAGAAACGAATATTCCACATAGAAGAAATTAATTAAAATATTTATTTGAAAGAAAGAATTTCGATTTAAATATAAATGAGATTGCAAAAGAAGAATTAGGATAAAGGATGGTAAGTCCGTTGAATCGATTCACATAGCCGCTGCTAGTTACGAGTTGATGCAGCTGATCACCTCGACGAATGGAAAATACGTCTTAAAGAGGACAAGCTATGATAGCGCGTTGTGTAGCTCAAGATGGCTGTCCAGGTGAACTAAGGTTGTCAAGTAAGTAAAAAAGAGGGAGTCTAATGTGAGAGAATGAGATGAGAACTGTGAATGGGGCCTTTTTATGGGCCCTGAGCTCAAGAGAAAGGTGATGTCGTTATAGAATGCGAGGAGTAGGGATGTCGATTTGTATGTAGGCTTTTCTTCAGAGACTATTCTTTGTTGTATTGAAAAAATAAAAATGAATATTGTTCTTTATGTTAGAAAATATAAAATATTTTTAAAAATATTAATGTAAAAATATTATAAATGAATAAACGAAGAACATTTTCTAACTTTTTTTACATATAATATTGATAGATATTGAAAAACATATGTAATATTATTTATACAGTTATCATTTGAAACTTTCAAATAGAAACAAATATTATAATAAAAAAAATATTTTAAATATAAATTAAATAATTCTAGAATTGTTGAAAATAGATATAAATCGAATACAAAATGAAAAGTTATATATTTTTTCACTTGGTCCCGGACTCTACATATTTTTGTAGTGACGTGATAACATGATTACTAACTGTATCTCTCGAATTTATTATATCTCTATAAAACATATTTAGTTTCTATTATATTAAATTGAAATTCTATGGAAAAAATTCTAAGATAGAATTAATTTTTTTATTAAGATATGTTATTATATAAATAATACAAATATTAATTTACAGATACATGGTTTAGAAATTGATTAACTTTACTTTTGAGAAAAAGCATAGTATTTAATATTAATTTCTATATTTTTTAAAGTTAAATGATTAAGAAAAATTAAAATTATTTGCAATTTTAATTTGTTTATCTTTACATTATCTTTATTTCATTTCTCAAATTTTAAATTATCATTGTCATTTTTTCATCATATATTTTTTTCATTTTAATCATCAAGTTTAAATAAGTTATAAGTAAATAGTTTAAATAAAAATTAATTTATTCATATTTGAAATATATTTTGAATAAATATAGTTATTTAAAAAATTCCCTATTAAATGTATTCTATTGCCATCTATCTACATTATTTAAAATGTACGTTTTGTTTTGAAAATATATTTCTAACCTATATACAATCTAAAAATGGCTAATAGAACAGTAAAAGATGCAAAATCCATTAGAGGTACAAATCCACAATATTTAGTAGAAAAAATAATTAGATCTCGAGTATATGATTCAAAATATTGGAAAGAAGAATGCTTTGCTTTAACTGCAGAACTTTTGGTTGATAAAGCTATGGAATTGAGGTTAGTAAATATTATTAAATATAATTTAAATAAATTATTTGTGATTTTATTTATGTAATATACTATTTAATTGTTTTTATTATATATTTTTGGGATTTTTTAAAATTTTGTTAGAATATAATCTATTAACAAAAACAAATATATTTTATATAGGTACATAGGTGGTGTATATGGTGGAAATGTAAAACCAACACCATTTCTTTGTTTAATATTAAAAATGTTGCAAATACAACCTGAAAAAGATATTATAGTAGAATTTATAAAAAATGAAGAATTTAAATATGTTCGTGCTCTGGGAGCTTTGTATATGAGATTGACAGGATCTTCTTTAGATTGTTATAAATATTTGGAACCATTATTTAATGACAATAGAAAGTTAAGAAGACAAAATAAACAAGGTAAATTTGAATTGATCCATATGGATGAATTTATAGATGACCTTCTTAGAGAAGAAAGATGTTGTGATGTAATTCTACCAAGAATACAAAAAAGACATGTTCTTGAAGAAAATAATGAATTAGGTAAACTTTTTAAATTTATAAACATATGAACAAAAAATAAGAATAATTCAAATAATCATTTCTATGTTATAGAAGCAAAAATATCTGCATTAGAAGATGATATGGATGAAGGAATAGAATCTTCAGAAGATGAAGATATACCTCCAGTTAAAGAAGAAACTCGCAAAAGAACAGATGATCATGATAGGGATAGAGATCGTCATAGAGATAGAGATAAAAGACATTCACGTTCTGATAAAAAATCTGATAGAGAAAAACAGAGATCGAGAAGTAGAGATAGAGATAGAGATAGACGAGAACGTAAACGAAGTAAATCTCCTAAAAGTCATTCTTCGCATAAAGATAAAGATAGAGACAAGGATCGACATAGACGAGATGATAGAGATAGAGAAAGAGATCGAGATCGAGAACGAAGACGAGAACGTGATAGAACTAGGCATTGAATTGAAATATCAAGATATGAAAAATATTGTACAGAATATGAGAATTAATTTTTATAACTACCAGGTAAATAAAAAACGTAAAATGATATATCTCTTGAATTTTTATATCATATATATTGCATTTCGATTGCGATTAACAATAATGTGTAACATATACAAGGAATAGTTTCGTATTAAAATTATAGGATTTTATATCTATAGAAACGCTACATAGTAGCTTATAATACCCGTACATTATATGTTGTGACAATATATTTTTTTTTTAATGTCATTCTATTTATTCTATTTGGAATCATTACTTTCGATTTAATATTATGAAATAATGGCCATTTTTACGTTTATTTACAAAACTTTAGAGGAAATTTATCACTTTCATTGTTAAAAACAAATTATTTTATAATTTGTAAAATTTATGTTATTTTAAATGATATAAAAAGATATTGTATTTTAAATAATCTTTTTTTAACAATGCAATGACAAGTTTTCTCAAGCACCATGTAATAAAATAAATTGAAAATGTCATAGCCTGTCTATAAATATAATCCACATTACATGCGTAATGCTTTTAAATATATACATTTTCACATATGTACTTATAATAGTACTTTTTATAATAAAAAATGGTGAGCAAAGTATAGTATCAAGTATCATATAAGAGAAACGTGAATGCATTTATCGTGAATAATAATTTCTTTTTAGCAATTTATAATTCGTTAGATTAATATAAATAATTAATGCATTTCACGTCATTTTAAATTAAATTATCCCCCCAAATATACATTTTTATAATTTTTTAAAATTTATTACATCAGTATTTAAAATGTGGGTGAATTTAAAATAAATAATCTTTCTTCCTCTTTTTTTATCCATTTTAACAATTTACTCACTGCCTCAATTGCATCAGGTTTTGTTACAAGTGGTTCAAATGTAACATATAATTCAAAACCTAATGTTACCTACAAAATATATACATGTTAATTGCAACATAATAATAATTTTTATTATATTTACATCATTTATTTGAGCTTACCCATGCTAACATAGTCTCTTTATCTAATTGTTGGAATATAAGTTTTAATGGTCGATTTGGGCTGTGTAATCTGTGATGTAAACATTGATAAAGCCCTAACAAACTATAAAAAAATTAAAGTTTTTCATTATTACGTTTTTATCTGATTATTTTATATTTTTTAATATTACCGTTCTATTTCTTCATCTGTTGTATATGGAGGTTGAAATCCAGGACTCCAAAATTGTGCTGTGCTTCTACATTTATATAAAACATGTCGCATTTCTGGCAATCCAATATCAGCAGTTTTAATTGATGGTTTATTCATAGATTCGTTAATTGCTTCTAAGCAATTTGTTCTCCTTAATTTTTCTACAATTTTCTATAAAATTTATTATTTTTAATATTATTTTTTAAATGTTTTATAAACATTTATTGTGTCACCTACTTGTTTTGCTTCAGAAAGAATAAAAAAGACATCTCTATCAACTGTAAGTAACAATAAGCATGCCTGACAATCCTCAGCCAAATATGATACATGTCCATGCATATAACCATTGGCATCAAACTTTGGTAGACATATTGGTGTCCAACTTTCAGCAGTCTTAAGTGACTCTGAACTATCAACTAAGTTTTGTATTATATGTAAATCCACAGGATGTAAAAAAAATTTGTTCATTCTAACTAATGTTACTAATTGATTATTAGCTAGAAGTATTGCAAATACTAAATTCTGAAAAATGTTAATTCTGATTAATATTGTTTACAAAAATTGTAATATAATGTTAATTTAAATAATTTGTAAGTTATATTACCTTGATTTTACCACATGTTTGAATAATAGTTTGTGTAATAGAACTTCTCATGGATGGTAATAAAGGCAAACATTTAATAGCTCCTAAAAAGAATGCAGGTTCTCTGTCCATAAAATTTAATAAATGATCTATCAGTCTTTCACTACCAGTTAATAATCTTCTTAAATCAAAATTTCTACGTTGTTCATATACTCTAGTTAATTGTGACTGGGTTAACACAGAAATTATTTGGTTATATACATATCTGCAATAAAAAAATTTATATAAATATCTTAAGAGAATTAAATAAAGTAATATATATTCTATTATAGTATACAAACGTTAATTGTAATGTAAGTTGAGGTACAGTTTCAAGTGTTTTTGACACTGCAACTAGAATTAATGGACCTTTTACAACAAATACAAAATTAGTATCTCCTGCATGAACAGATCTAATCATATCACTGCCTGCTTGAACAAATGAAACTAGAGCTTGCATAACACCCATAACTGTGACTAGTTTATCTTCTGAACTATATCTAGAGTATATGGGTTTTCCTGCTTGGCTTAAAATAAATACATGTTTTTTTTGTGCTAACCATGTTCTACAACGTAAAGGATCTGAATCAATATTACTTTGACCTAATCGGTGTGTAACATCCTCCTAAAACAGAATTTTAATTAAATTAAACAAATTTGATTAAGATTTTCAATATATAATTTAATAATAATTTTTAAAAAGAAATAACTTTTTGAGTGATTCTTAATTATTAAAAACAATCCTTATTATTTTTATTCGATATTTGAATTGATTCATTAATTTTTTTTTTAAATTGAAATATATTTTTTTAAAATGTTTAAAAAAAAAAAAAGGTTATGAAACATACTAATTCGGAATCATCGAATGAAGTTGTTTTTTGAAGTTCTTGTGAATTAGATGCAGTAGGTGTAATTGGAATGTCTTGAACATCTTCTTGTATCTCTGAAATAGTACTCGTTGTGCTTTCTTTCATTTGTCTATCATCAATGCTATTGCTCATTTCTTGCTCATATTCTTCAAAACTATCGGTAGTAACAAGCATTGTTTCCGCAGAAGCACCAGGTTCGATACCTGGTTCGGCAATACCATCATCGATGTTATTAGGCTCTTTTGCAGCCATTTTTATAATGAAAACACTTCTGATCTGCGACTATTTTAAAATTTCCTTTCTTAATTGACAGTTAACAGCGATCCATGACGGATTGGCCGCCATTGTTAAATCCGGCTTATTTGGAACAAATTGCACAAACTGAAAGCAATATTGCCAATTTTAATACATTTTTAAAAAATCACTATATTAGAGTTTACAAATGTTAATCGATATTTTAATTAATGAAAAAAATTAATTATCTTTTGATAGTTTAATGGATGATCAATCAATATTTCAAAATTAATATTAATAATTTTTTGAATAATATTGAATAAATATTGAATATTCAATAATATTATATTAACAACATATCGATAATTTATATGTAATTATCTGAATGCTTCTTAACGCGTTCATATTTGTTAGATAAAATTATAATTTCAAATAAATACATTGAAATAAAATAATGCATTATATTTTTCTAGAAATATTATTTATTATTTCATAACAATATTCCAAAATCAACAATTGTAAAAAAAGCGGAAATTATTGTGCATCAAATCACTGCATGATTATCAAAAAAATGTTTTTTATAATTCTCATTCAAAATATTATAATCAAGCAATATGTTTTTCAAACTATATGAACATCTAACAAGAATTAATAATGCTATATATAATCAATATTACGCTTATATAGCTTAGCTATACATATACATCATTAATTTTTTATTTGCATATTCTATATTAATGTGTAATTATATTCTGTGTAGAAGTGTATGCTCGTTTATACCAATTAATCGATGAATCAAGATCAGCCCATTTATAATTAGACTAATTTGCACACATAAGAGATTCTCATTAATCTTATGATAGAACATTCGATTCTTTTTATTAAAATGCCGATAATAATTAAATTTGATTATTAGGCTGTAAATATTTTATGTGTTTTTGCTTACGCAAACTATTAAATAGGATAATTATTCTCATACTCATAAAACATTTTTTTCTTTAATTCATGATAGAATTTACTATTAATATTTTATCATGTTTAAAATATAAAAATAATATCATTATAAGCAATTATGATTCATTAATAAATTCATCGATGTTGGTGCAGTAATTTCAATTTAATCCCGCTGTACCATGATCTCATATTCAGGATATGCAATTTCAACACCTCCATATGGTATGTAGCACACACTATGTGAAGGTTGCACTTTGCCAATTGTTGTAGAGCCTTCATGTTGTACACGTCCAACATAAAGTGGCTCTCCATCTTCTGTTTCACCACCAGGAATTGCATTGTGAGGAATATTATTCCCAGTTGTTGGTACCCATACAGGATTACAATCACAGAGAACCTAGAATCAAATCATTGTTTTTATATTATAATTTTTATAATTTTTTTAAGAAGAATATCAATTGATATGAATTTAATTGTTATATTCTACCTGGTAATCATTTTTTAGATGTTCCTCTCCACCCCAAGCTACATAACAAATTGTATCTCCTAGCTTCACTTTGCCAGGAAGAAGAGCACCCTCATGATAGGCTCTACCCACGTACAAATCATTCCCATCAATATCTTTCCCTCCTTGGACTGCAGATGGTGGAATTATTCCACCAGATGCTTCACACCAACAAAATTTTCCTATATCTACTCCTACTCCTTCCACTGGTGGAGCTGTTGGATTCACATCTATAAGCAAATGTTATAAAAATAAATATATTAGCATTTTACAAATGATCAGAAATTATTTTTTTTATGAGATTAATAGAAAATATGAGATAATACTATTTAATTGTTAATTACATGGGAAATAAATTTTTTTCTATTTCATTTTATTTTTGTCAAATAGATAAAGATTTATCTTATTTTATGTTGAACAATACTGCTGATAAGCAAAAAATAAAATATAATTTTATAAAAACAAATTTTAGAAACATGCTTTTTCACATATCTTTGATTAAATGCAATATTTCATGCTTCATATATTTTTTATTAAAGAATATTTATGATATTAATATTTATAATTATAATATATATGAAAATTTTCAAAATATATATTCATAATATTTCAATATAATTATTACCAAAATTATACGGAATATTATAAATAGATTAATAAGATGAGTCATAATAAAAAACAATATTCATATGAATGAAAAATATTATGAGATATAGAGTGAGATTCAATTCTGAAAAAAAGATATTTAAAAAATAATACAGAAGATAATAATGCAATGATCTCCATATAATATTGTTTGTAGTTATATATAATTTAATAATATAACTGTATAATAATATAACTTGTATGTATATATAATTATGTATATAATATACATGATTATAAATATAAAAATTTAATAATATATTAAATATCAGATGCTTTTATTCATAAGAGTATATTTATTGCATATTAGAAACTTATAATAGGACTTAATAATTGATAAACATATATTGTATATATACTCAATGTAATATTTAATAAATCATCTTATAAAGTAATGCCTCAAGCATGTGACACAGTGAATATGTTAATACTTTAACAACCGGACATGACAATTGACATGTTAATTGAATTAAATAAGCATTTTTAATGCGTAGGAAACTTTAATGCGTAGACAAGTATAAAATGAAGTTAATATTCAATGTATTGTTATATCATAAAGATCATTTATAAAAATCATTCATAAAAATAATAATAAATATAAGTATATAATAGTTTTGTGAAATCTATAAAATAGTTGTTTAGTTATTAAAAATAAATATCTTAATTTTATTGTTTCTCTAAAAAACGAATCTGATCTCTACAATGTTAAATTCCAAGCAAAAACAATTTTATCATTTAATGATCCCAAGATCTGTTAGAGAAGAAAGAAGCAAATACATATAAAGTAAAAAAATAAATAATTGCAATAATAATTAAATAGAATTATCTAAGAAATTAATTTATGCTTTGAATATCATAATAATATAAGTGATACAAATTAAAACAAAATAAAAATCACATAAAGTATATATTTATCTAAATATTCATATTTGTTTACTATAAGACAATTTCATTTTTTGCAATAAATATGAAAATAATAAAGAATAGACTTCAATCACTCAGAATTCTATATTCTAAGTGATTTGACAATCAATAATTTTTATCATTAAGAATAGAATTGAAGTGAAGGAAAAAAGCAAAAAAAGAAGCAGAAAAAGAAAAACCAGGAAAAAAACAGATATTTAACAAGCAAATTACTTTGATAATTGGGAGCCGTAGGGGATGGATACAGTGTAGTTTGAAGTTTCCATTTGCCGGTTGCTCCCCAACCGGTACGCACACCCACGTAGCTCACACCAATTGGTGTAGGATCCTGCCATTCCATGATCACAGAACCACTAAGACTACCAACTCTGACCATGATGCGACCGTCAAGCCAACAAATCGCGAACTTCTTTGTTTCATTCTCGTTCAGAAGATTTGGTGTATTTACACGCACCTGTCGGTGCAAAAGTTAATTTTTTTACACCCAGGAAACAGGATATTGATTTAACCCAAAATTTGTACTCTAATTTTTTAACATTTTTTTATTCTTAATTTTAATGCCTGATATGGCTTATATATATTTAATATTTTGTATGGCAAATATATATGTTAAATATATAATATAAAAATTTTTTTGTATGATCTAATTTTAATATAAATATATTTTTAATTTTGGTAAAATAAGACAAAAAATAAAAATAATCTATCAATAAATAATTTTATGTTTTATCAATTTCGAACCTTATCAGGTTGTTTACAATCATATCTGATGACGGATGCTGTATTTTCCCAGCCTCCAAGGATGATTTCATACATAGGACTCGAGTCGCCTTTTTTGTTGGTCAGAGCAATGTGCGCGTTACTTTTAGCTCTCACTTCAATAAGAACCGAGCCACTCCTTATATTATGAAACTTGTAGACTAATTCATTCTTTGTTGACAAGGAGCCACGTCCTTATGAAAAACAAAATATTTAATTTTTACTTAAAATTTTAGAATTAATTTTTTCTTTTTATTTATATATTCTCAAAATTCCAATTTCTTTTTATTCATAGAGTGAAGAAAGAATTAATTAATAATTAATAATTTTTATAAAAATTATAAAGAAACGTAATTATGAAATATTTTTATTTTTGATAATTAATTTTTAAAATTAGTTTTACCTGATAAAATTATATACCAGTTACTTCAATTGTAAGTTTAAAGTGGTTTTGGTCATATTAAAGTAAGATGTAAGCGTGACAAAATATATGTGATCTAGGATTTCGTTCTCGTGCATGTGCCCGTTTTTAAATGGTATTCATTTTCAAAAAAAAGTTTGTATTTAATTTGTAAGAGGCAAAGGAAAAACGTGCTAGGATTAAACACATTCGAGCATAACTAAAAATCTATTAAAGGAAACTAATACAAATAGTTTCTTGGCAGACTATATACTTTACGTACAACGATCGTGACCACCTACACATATGGCTGTATGGATGACGATGCATTAAAATCCACTCGAAATCCAATAAAATATCAGCAAGAAAATTATATTAATAAATTGAGAATAGTAATTTACTTATATTCCACATATATAATTTAATAAAAATTTTTAATTTATCAAATATTTTTTCCAAGTAAAATATAATTATAACATGCGATTTTTATTTTAAGCAAGATTTATAAAAATAATTACTTCTATTGATATTATTATAACATAATATTATCTATAAAACTATTTCTAAATGTAAATTACTATAAATTTTTAACATATTAATGAAAAAAAATATGTTTAAAAACATAGAGTACATGATGAGAAAAGAAAATAATTTTACCTTCGATTAACCATTCACCAGAAGCACCCCAACCAGTGCATACTCCAAAGTAACCGATTCCGAATGGTTCTGGATCGGCATACGTGAGGAATGCACTTGGTTCACCTTCTTTACCTATTGATAGAACACCATCATTCCATCTGAAAGAATTAAAAAGAATATCATTAGATATTATAAAACATGATTTATTCATTTAAAATTAAAAATTAAAAATTATTTTAAAAAATATGATAAAAAAATTAAAAGATATAAAATTATTAAATACAAAATTGTTTTTAACAATAAAATTATCTTTAATATTTACCTTATCCAAAATCCACGCATTTCATCTGCACTAAGAATGCCAGGTGTATCTACTTCAGCAACATCAGGCTTTGTTCTATTTTTACGAATTACGGATTTGCTGTTGCTCCAACCACCAATAAAGACCTATAATATTAATATATATTATGCATTTGACTATTTCTTCAAATAATAGTAATAATAAGAATATTTTTTAGTGATTCTTACTTCATACATAGGTTCTCCCTCTTGAGGACCCGTGGTAAGAGCGATATGAGCATCATTTGGGGCTTTTATCCGGAATTGAAGCTGTCCACTCGCAACAGGATAGAAATTGTATTCTAATTTATCTTCTGTGGAAAGTGCTAAAAAAAAAGATGAAATAAATTTTTAGTTATTTATATACATCAAAATTTTTATGAATCAATATTTATATACATTATTATAATTTTTATATATTATTATACATTTCAGAACTTATTTATATTTATTTTATATATATTTTATATATATTTTAATGATAATTAAGAACTTTTATAACAATTCTAATAAAAATTTAATTAAATAATATTAGATAATAAAATATTTTAAAAATTCAATTCGGTTAAGATTTTGAGATTTTTTCTAACGAAAAAGAATAAAACTAGTGTTCAGACATCTGGACGCCAGTCATTCCATACAGACGCTAATGTAATGAACGAAAGTAGGGCATTGCAGGATTTGTACCGATCAATATATCGTGCACATAATAAGTCTAAATCATATAGAGTTCCTTGATTATAAGTCATTCTTAATGATCTTAACATGGTCATCGAAAAAAAAAATCAATGTTAATTTTTCTAATTCAAAAGCTAAACATTAAAATATATTTATATAACATGAAGGAAGTATAATATATGAAAAAATTAAAAATATTTTATCACTAATCTTAACTATTTTTTTATATTTAATATGATTTTTATTCATTATTTAATTTCATTAAAATTCATATTAATTAAATAAAAAATTCATATTAAGGAAAAAAATAAATTTTCAGTTTTCTATTTTGACATTATTAATAATAATGTTTTGTTTACCTTGTTTTTTTTTAATGAAAATTAAACGATTTTAATCATAATCAATAAATATAACGACTTTAATTATAATTAATAACTATAACGACTTTAATCATAATCAATAACTATAATTTTAAAATCGTTTTCTTCATTTTTTTTTACATATATCGCTAGTTATAAATGATCTTATCGTACGATCATAAACTCAATTTGTTCCTGACATATTAAATCAAAGAACAGTTTTCACATCTTATGTCTGCAATTTATTATTTTATTTTTTAAATAACAGAAATTCCTTAACAGTCAATTTCCACCTGTTCTTAAATTATAGATTATTGTATTCAATAAAGTACACCTGCTTCATCTTTGTAATATATTCAAAAGGAATATCTTGAGCCTTAAAAATGACCTTAAAACTAATAATTATTATCGTCAATGTCGAACAAAATGTTTCTTTAAATTATTTTTAGATTTCTTAAGATATATAAAAAAATTGAACTTAATTAAATCATTATTATAATATTTTTTTCGGCAATTTGAACATTGTTTACTAATTATTTATTTTATTAATTGTTTGATTAAAAATTTGGATTATTTATTATTAAATTTATTATACTGAAAATTTACCTGGTAACTTGAGCAATGATATCAATTGAAATCCGAAATCTGTGAAAATTAATGCTAATACAAATGTTTCTGTCAGATGATTTCGCAAAAATGCGGATTTGAAAACCGCGCACATTTTACATTTATTGGAATCCATCAGCACTAATAAATTATTATATTAAATAGTTCATTAATTATCACACTTAAAATTCTTGACTTCATAACATTTCAATTAAAATAATATTCCAACACCTAATTGTTATTAATAAATAATAAATATTAATTTATATTATTCTAATAATATAATTAACCTAACTAAATTGCACAATTATTTTTTAATTAAATACGGACAAATTTCATTTTAAAGATTTTCAATTATTTTTTATTCGAATTTTAAATACTTGAATATCTTTCATGACATTTTGATAGCGCGCCTGTTGTTTGTACTAAAAATACGTCACAATACAGTTATAGCACATTTCTGAACGCTTACTAGACACGAAATGTCTGTCGACAAAGTAAAGTTCTAAAATGCATAATAGTGATATATAGACATATATGTATAGACATATAAAATAATATATGTATAGATATATAAAATAATCACTATTAATCACAATTTGCATTTTTTATTCATTAAAATATTTTATAATACACACAACAAAATTTTGCTGAACGTACGCAATATTTATAAATAGTAGCATGTGTCATGGAAACTGTGATATCATCGTAAAATAATAAAAAAAAAAAAAATTATCAACAATTCAAAATTTATCAATTTTTATATATATATCATATTATATATATCATGGATCAGGATCATTTATTTTTTTCAAATAATAATTTATATTTAATATATAATTTTAATATATATTTCAATGAAATCTATTAATTATTTCAGGATTAAAATACTTTTTTTTAATTCTTAATTTTTTCATAATTTATATAATAACATTACATAATAATGTTATTTCTATAAAAGGATTAAAACGATTAAGAATAATAGAAATTTTATTATTATCATTTAAATTATAAATGTTATCGTGCTGATGTCATTAGTATTTCGATGCGCTTACTTCATATTACGGTACTTTAGTCATGAACTATCATGTCATTGGTCAAAGAAACTACCTTTATTGCAATATATTTATGTTATTTGTATTATAATGAGTCATAAGATATGAATATCTCTTTCAAACATAAAAAAATGAAAAAAAATATATATATAATAAAATAAATATTTTTTTTAAAGAATTATATTATATGAAATATTTTTCTTTTTTTTTTTTTCATTTATAAATTTGAATATATAATAATATCATTTTTCAATTAATTTAATTAGATTTATTAAATTGATTTATATTAAATTGATTAAAATAACAAATATATTGTAAAAATATGTTTGCAATTAACATAACAATGTAAAAATTAGAGGCATTGAGTCATTTTCCATTTCGCAATGAGGATTATTTGCTATTTATCATATATATATATATATACATATACATATATATATATATATATATATATAT